>NC_083342.1:76015586-76315754 GCF_019175385.1 Lycium barbarum | reverse complement strand
GCTGAACGTATTGGGTTGAAACCCGAGCTAAATCAAACGGTTTGGGATGTCTATACCCGTTGGCGACCAAGGTGCTTTCGCCACTCTTGGGAATCTGGAAATCCAGGACGAAAGGTAGTCGTACGCATAGGTGAAAGGTGAATGTTGGGGATTGCGAAGGCTAAAATAGTAATTGTTAAGGAGAGATGCATTATGAGAGTGTTTCGGAAGTTGTCAAGACCCCAACCTGCTCCAGATTACGTGATAAAGGTCGTGCGGGGAAGTGGATGCAAATATACCAGCATTAAGGCACCGAAATGCATTAATGTTTCGAGGTTAAGCGTGGTAGGGTGAGAGCAATTTTAAGATGGGTGACCCCCTGGGAAGTTTACTAAAAGTTCTATAAATGTAGATATAGGAGACGAATGTGAAATTAGGGCAAACTAAAGGAAATTAGAGTATGTGGAGCGGTTAGAAACCTTATAGGGGTCGCGTAGGCTGAGACGGACTAGACTGGTGAAAAGGAAGAAGGCGCAACACAGCTCTGGAATCAGAGTAAGTTCGAATAGCGTTTGGAAATGTTTGTGAGCGAAATGGTAGTAAATATACATATATATACATATGACATCTCATTTGTGACTGTATCGATCGATAGGTGAATCCCAGCAACCAGTGTTGCGATGTATAGAAGACACTAACCGAACGAAATTCAAGAGACAGAGTGAAAGACATAAGTACAAATGTTACAGGGTAAAACTGATACTGGTCTACCACTAGTTAAGGCTGGAAAGTCCTAATACAGTGATATTCGGGAACAGAAAGAAAGTGAGTACGTAGAGAGTAAGGAGCTTCGAAGTATCAAAAATATCAAAGGAAGGACCAGGATAATGAGCAGTTGACCAAAAAAAAAACCCATGATGTGGAATGAGAGATTCATGTGAAGATCGAGAGGTTCGACTATAAAGAAAATGGGATGAAAGATAGAGAACGGGCATGAAGGAAAGGACGTAGAAATAAATTGACAACGAGTGTAATATGAGACAGATATAGGGAGAAAATACGGAAGATACCTGGAGAGGTCAACAAATATAAAAAGGACAACCGAGACGGCACCATATGAGGCTTGGTATAGCAAGAAGTGCAAGTCACTAATCGGTTGGTTCGAAGTTGGCGAAACTAAGTTAATCGGCCCACGGCCTATAGGCAACCTAAGCTTCTAAAACGGATATGTTAAGTGATCGTATGTGACAACTATAAAGAAGACCTCCCCGAAGTATTATAATACACCATGAGGCCAGTTCAACATTTGAGGACGAATGTTCTAAAGGGGGGGAGGATGTTATATCCCGCATTTTGTACATTCGGTTAATTCAAGACAATTGCAAGAAGTTAAGGACAAGGCTATATTTTGATCTTGTTTAATGCACAAGTTGTGTATGAAATTTTTTGATGTGGAAATATTAAGTAAAGCTAGGGGTAAAAAGGGAAATTCACAAGGTGGCCTATGGAAATCTTAAGGAAAATTTGGGGTTAAAAGTTGATTTTGGAAAACTTGAAATTCTTGAAATAATAGGCCAATTGGGCCGTGTAAATGGAGTGGGCTTAGGCCCACATAGAAGCTTAATGAATAAGATAAAAGATGACTAAGTCATCATATTTTTTATCTTTATCCCTAGAAATTTCAAGAAACTTGGAGAACAAAAAAAGAGAAGGAGAAAAATAAGAGGCCATTCGGCCATACCCAACCAAACAAGAACCTTTGAGAAAAATTTATCAAAAATTATTTTCTTCTAGCTAAACAACCAATTGGAAGGTCCCTAGCAAAGTGAAGTGGTCATTGGAGCAAGTAAAACATTTATTCTTGCAAGCTACAAATCCTAGCCAAGTGAGAAGTTAAGGGAAAAAGGTAAGGTTTAATCCTTTTCTTATATGTTATGGATAATTATGTATGTTGTAGTATGTAAAAGTGGATGAAATTCATGAAAATATGAATGCTATATGTGGCCGTGTAGGTATGGTGTGGTGTGGAAGAGAATGAATCAAATTTTACTTAGTATTTTGGTGGATATTGTTAGAATAACTGTTGGTATTGTTGTTGATAATTTGGCCGAGTTGAATTCTCGGATTTGTTGTTGATGATTTGGCCGAGTTGGATTCTCGGGGTTAGTTGTATTTACAGGGGAAATGCTGCGGAAATTTCTTCAAATAAAGTATTGGTTGAAGATTGAACTTCTAAGTATCTATAGCTAATGTTTGGTATATACTAATATTGTTGTAGATCTTGCGAAGCCAAGGATTTAAATTCGGATTAGCTTAAGAAGCGGGCAAGGTATGTAAGACTTACCCTTTCTTTCTTTTGGCATGATCATTATGAAACAAGTAGATGACGTATATGTATGACTTCAAACAGATTCCTATTCTTAGAGCCACTAGGATGGCTAACGTTCTTGATTTCCATAAGCTGGTTCATATGGTGTTGATGCGTATCTATGATGTCCGAAGTCCGGTTGATATGTTTCCGAATGGCATTCGAGAGATAATTGATATGACTAATGTCTTGATTTTCAAATGATAGCACGTTTGATTATTGCATCGAGTCTTTGATACATTTTTATACGTACATATGGTTCCAAAAGCATTATCTGATTTGATCCATAACGATATTCGAAAGGTACCTAACATGATTGTTGCTTTGATTTTCCAAAAATGGCTTCTGAAACGTTCGTAGAAGGTTCTGTACTTCAAACGCTCATAACTTTCTTATACTAAATCGGATTGACCCGAAACTTGTTTCTGAGCCTTCAAGGTGAGACAAAGCCATGATGATTATTCCATAATATATTCGGAGGTTACCGACCTTACGTCACTCCGATAGAGACATAACATTCTTTGGGCTCTTCTGCATGCTGCTTACATGATATATGTATATGATATATGTATATGATACATGAACATGATATATGTATAAGTATATGGGGTAAGGGAAAAGGTGAGGCGCTATAGACGCATAGCCACCTGATCAGTTGGTATAATATGATATCGTCCCGGACGCGGGATTCCCTGACGCGGGATATATGGATAAATGGATCGGGCTGTACAGTCCGCAGCAATATAATATATATAAATGGATCGGGCTGCACGTTCCGCAGCAATATAATATATAAATGGATCGGGTTGGACGTTCCACAGCAATATGGTATATATATATATATATATATATATATATATATATATATATATATGGATCGGGCTGCACGTTCCGCAGCACTAAGCATGCATGGTACCCGCCAAAAGGCACTGATATGTACAGGTTGCGCTTCTATCTCATGATATGCTCTATATTTCCTTTATGTCATTATTCATGCTATGTATCCCTCGTATGTTATTATTCATGCCTTACATACTCGGTACATTACTCGTACTGACGTCCCTTCTTGTGGACGCTGTGTTTCATCCCACGCAGGTAAGCAGGTAGACGGGTTCGATCCCTAGGAGCTCCACCAGCGATATATTGAGAGCGCTCTAGTTGTTCCGGAGCTTCGGTTTATCAGTACTACTTTTGTGTATATATTTGGGCATGGCAGAACCCGGCCCTCCTTGTGCATATATGTATCTTTTTTAGAGGCTCGTAGACAGATATGTACAGTCAGATGTTTCAAAATCTTGTTCGTCCTTGTCGCTGTATAATATGTTAGTAAAGTTTATTGACACTTGTTTAGGAGTATGCTACTGATGATGGTGTTGAGTAAAGCAATGACGGTATCGTCCATACGGCCCACTCAGTAGTAAAAGTAAGATGCGAGATAAGAGGTGCTCGGTATAGTAGTATCGGGTACCCGTCATGACTTCTAGTGGGGTCGTGACAAAAGTGGTATCAGAGCAGTTCGTCCTAGGGGTTGTCCACGAGCCGTGTCCAGTAGAGTCCTGTTTATGGGTGTGTAGCGTGCCACACTTATAAACAGGGGGCTGCAGGGCATTTAGGAAATCTGACCTTCTTTGTACTCTAGATCGTGCCATAGAGCTATGTTACCAGGTTTCCATGTTCTTTTCTTAATCATGTGTTATGGTTTCAGTAATGCCGGTGTAGAGGAAAGCTACGGCGGCCCAGAAGGGCAAGACGGTGGCTGGAAGAAGAGTTGAACGGGAGCCACCGGTGGAAGTAGAAGAAGGCGAGTCTCACAACGAAGCTCCTCCTCAGACTTCTCATGCTCCCCCCGTGTCAGCAGAGCAGGAAGGAGTTTCAGCTCCAGCCCCAGTACCTCCAGTTCTACTGCCAACAGCTTCGGGCCAGCAGATAACAGAAGCTATTCAGTTGCTGACCCAGTTAGTTGCCGCACAAGCTCAGCGGCAAGGTACGGGCCAAGGAGACAGGGCGGTGAGTGCAAGAGCCCGTGATTTTATCACCCTGAATCCTCCGGAGTTTTTTGGATCGAAACCCGAGGAAGACCCGCAAGGTTTCATAGACGCGATGCTGAGGACACTGAGGATAATACATGCTTCGGATACAAAGTCAGTAGAGTTGGCTTCATATAGATTGCGAGATGTAGCGGTCCAGTGGTATAACACTTGGATATCTTCAAGGGGAGCAAATGCACCTCCCCCAGTTTGGCAAGAGTTCGCTGAAGCATTCCTGCGACATTACTTACCACCGGAGGTTCAACGGGCTCGAGCCGATATGTTTTTGAATCTCAAACAGGGAAATATGAGCGCCCGGGAATATAATCTCCGTTTTAACTCTTTAGCCAGGTATGCCCCAGCCATGGTGGCCGATATGGGAGATCGTGTACATTGGTTCGTGAGTGGGTTGGGGCCACATTTAGTTAAGGATTGCTTGACGGCTTCACTCCAGGATGGAATGAATATCGCTCGTATCCAGGCCCACGCCCAAAACCTGGAGGAACAGCAGCAGCTGCAGAGAGGTGAACGTTATTCTGATAAGGGTCCTAGGAAAAGGGTGAAATCCTTCGAAACTAGAAGTGAGTATAGAGGGGGACAGTCACAGCAGCATTCCCGGTATTCAGGCCAATCAGCGGCCATCGCACCTCCTCGATTTGCGAGTAGAAGATTTGATCGTCATACTTATTCAGGCCCAGGCCAGAGTGCCAAATCTTCAGAGTCCCAGTATAGAGCTGATTCTAGCAGGACGATGCCACCCTACCATGGTGTACTCGGTGTGACAGGTCACACTCTGGAGAGTGTCGCGCAGGTACAGGTGCTTGTTTTACTTGTGGTCGAGTTGGCCATTTGATGGGTGATTTCCCACTGAGGAATGAGGAAGACAAAGCTCAGCCCGCCGGGTCGGCAATTGGTTCATCATCATCCGTGCGCCCTCCTGGACAGTCTTCCCAGGCTCCAGCAAGCCGTGGCCGAGGCAGAGGAGGGGCACCCAGTTCAGGCGGTCCTCAGAACCGTATATATGCATTGGCGGGACGGCAGGATCTTGAATCTTCCCCAGACGTGGCTACAGGTACACTATCGGCATTCTCCTATGATGTGTATGTGTTGATTGATCTAGATTCTACTCTATCATATATCGCTCTTTGTATTGCTGAACGTATTGGGTTGAAACCCGAGCTAAATCAAACGGTTTGGGATGTCTATGCCCGTTGGCGACCAAGGTGCTTTCGCCACTCTTGGGAATCTTGAAATTCAGGATGAAAGGTAGTCGTACGCATAGGTGAAAGGTGAACACCAGTCCTATTTGTGAAGAAGTAAGATGGTTCCCTACAGATGTGTATTGATTATAGACAGTTTAATAAGGTGACAATTAAGAACAAATATCCTCTCCCGAGAATCGATGATTTGTTTGACCAATTACAGTGTGCCAGGTGGTTTTCCAAAATAGACGTGAGGTCAGGTTATCACCAAGTGAGAGTTAGAGAAGAAGATATTCCCAAAACAGCTTTCAGAACGAGATATGGCCATTATGAAGTTCGAGTGATGTCATTTAGGTTAACTAATGCTCCGGCAGTGTTTATGAATTTGATGAATAATGTATTCAGACCTATCTTGGACCTATTCGTGATAGTGTTCATTGATGATATTTTGGTATACTCTCGGATAGAATCGAAACATACTGACCATTTACGTATTATTCTTGGAATTCTTTGAACTCGAGAATTGTATGCAAAATTTTCAAAGTGCGAGTTTTGGTTAAATTCTGTGACTTTTCTGGGCCATATTATTTCAGCTAATGGCATTCGAGTTGATATTCAAAAAATTAAAGCTGTGAAGACTTGGCCTGTCACACCCCGATCTTACTAGGGTGTGATGGGCACCCGACCCCATATTCGGAGCCGAGCGAACCCGCTGACTCATATTACATACATACTCTTTTGGACTTTCAAATCAAATAAGCATAAAACTCATAGTAAGGCTTTCAGAAACTTTCTTTTCATCTTTCTCAAATCAGACAAATCTGTAATCATATGGGGTTTATCACATAACACGAAATGACATATCGGCTGATGGAGCCGCTTACAGAACTGATAACCAATACCCACGACTCTGTCTGCAAAGTCTCTAACATTAATCAGACATCATAGCACACATACTCTGACTCGGCAGCACTCCAGGAACAAGTGGAGCTTGCCAACTTCGCTGGAGCATCTTCTATAATGGCTTCTACTCATCTGGGTGTACCTGCGCGGCATGAAACGCAGCCCCCGAAGAAAGGGGGTCTGTACGAGCAATGTACTGAGTATGTAAGGCATGAAAAGTAACATAGTAAGAGATGTAATTATGAATAATAACAAAATGGAGATATAGAGCATATCATGAGGTAGAAGGGTAACCTGTACATCTGAGTGCCTCTTAGGGCGGATGACATGCATGCTTAGCTTTCCTTTGAAAACATTTCTTTTTCATATACATAGAAAATAGAACATGTCATAGCGCCGAACAACGTCGGCTCCCCCACATATATCCCGCGTCCGGGCATCCCGCGTCCGGGATGAAAGTTATGCCAACTGACCAGGTGGCAATGCGTCTATAGCGCAACATATCTCCCTTTTCCCCATCTTCCCCATATACATATACATATACATATACATATACATATACATATATCATATAAGCAGCATGCAGGAGAGCCCAAAGAAAGTCATGTATCTATCGGAGTGACGTAAGGTCGGTAACCTCCGATTACATTATGGAATAACCGTGGTCGCTTTGTCTCACCTTGAAGGAACAATTGCTATAAGATGAGACTGGCAACGAATAACAGCGTACATAAACCGACACCTGAAGACTCAGAAACGAGTTTCGGGTCAATCTGACTTAGTATAAGAAAGTTATGAGCGTTTGAAGTACAGAACCTTTTACGAACGTTTCAGAAATTATTTTTGGAAAAATCAAGCAGTAATCGTACCAAGTACCTTTAAACGTGAAATCATTCTTATCATAGTTATCATAGAAATATTCTCATCCTCGACATCATCAATATCGATGTAAAACATATCCATCGTTTTTGTCATAAAAGCTTACAATACCATAGACCTTTGTTTTGGAAAAATACGAACATTTTTGGAAAACATTGACGGGTTATCGGAAAAGAATCATGTCTTGAAATCATAAACATCTATCTTTTGAAAACAAGGAGAATATGGAAACAATTATGAAATCATAACATCGGGATCATGCCTTTGAAGGAAAGGGACGAGCCTTAACATACCTGCTTCGCGTCCTATTAGCTACGCTTAATTGTCCAAGCTTGCTAGTCTACATTCAAAAGAATCGACAAAATCATTAAACTCATTGTCATACACTTGCCTTAGCTTCTCAAATGAATTCATTTATATTCTACCGAAATTTCGGCAGCATTTCCCCTGTAAATACACCATCCCCGAGAATCTAACTCGGCCAATTTTATCAACAACAATCCGAGAATTCAACTCTGCCAAAATATCAACAACGATACGAACAATTATTCTAACAATATTCACAATCGGTTCAAAACGCATATTAACATTTGCAACTTCTTTCTACACAATCCGACGGCATTCCATGTATATTCAATTCAATCACATGAAATCAAACCAATACCAATGATCTCACATTTAAGTACTTGCCCAAGACCTTACTAGCAAAATTCAAGAATACTTCAAACAATTCACATAATATTCCTAACAACCCAATCAACATATTTCCTTCTTTCAAACAAACACAACAACCCACTTACAATCTTCCAACCACATGTCTCATATCCAAATTCATGAATTACACCAACAATTCATACACTAACAACATTGTCTTCCATAATTATAAGAAGACTATATTGTAATCACATTAACTTCTGAAGCAACCCTCCAATTATTACAACTTCACTAGAGTCATTAAACTTTCTCCTTCATCATAGAATTCCTTACAACAACAACCAAAATACTAGATAAAATTAGTTCATCATCTCCCTACAACACAACACACACACACGGCCAAACATGGCATAGACACGGCCAAACACCAATACCCTAGATTCATGGTTTTCATTCATTTTACATCATGGAATTCACAACGCAACAATCAAATTACTAAATAAAATCAATTCATCACATCTACACCATACCACTTCCATTCGGCCACAATACTACATCCATATTTTCATGAACTTTACCCATTTCTACATACTACAACACTTCACAAATCATCTATAACACATGAAAAGAAGATTAAACACATACCTTCCTCCACATATCTCTTTACTCGGCTAGGGTGTGTATTGCACCAATGAATGGTTTGCTTGCTTCAACAACCACTCCATGTTGTTAAGGACGTTCCAATTGGTAGAAAAGCTAGAAGAAAACAATTTTTCTTGGTCAATTTTCCATGGCTCAATTTTTGGAGCCATGGCCGAATACTACTATGTCTCCTCTCTTCTTGAAACTTCCTCATGTTTCTTGAAATAAAGAGCAGATGAATAATAATCAATGGGCCATATTTCATTTATACACACTTAGCATCCATTTGGTCTTTAGCCCAATTAGTTTGGACGGCCACATGGCCCTTTAGTTAAGCCCAACTTCTTTTTTTTTGTTTATTTTGTAATTCATGGAAAATTATTCTCCAAATTCCAAATTTGCCCTTAGCCTCCCTCCATATTTCTATGAGTCGTCTTGCGAATTTCCCATTTTACCCCTAGCCTTTCTTAATATTTCCACATCAAAATTTTTCATAACCAACATATATGTTAAACAAGATAAAAAATATTGCCTTGCTCTTAGCTTCCCGCAATTATCTTGAATTATCCGAATGTACAAAATGCGGGATATAACATGGCCAAGGCCTACAACGCCCACGGAAGTCCATAGTTTTCTGGGATTGGCAGGTTACTATAGAAGATTCGTGGAAGGGTTTTCCTCTATTTCAGCCCCATTGATGAAGCTAACCCAGAAGTCAGCTAAATTTCAGTGGAATGATGCTTGTGAACGCAGTTTTTAGGAATTGAAAGATAGGCTAACTTCAGCTCCAGTCTTGACACTCCCAGAAGGGCTAGATGGTTATGTTGTATATTGTGATTCTTCTGGCATTAGGTTAGGATGTGTATTAATGCAGCACGGTAAAGTCATTGCTTATGCTTAGAGACAGTTACAGAAACATGAAAAGAACTACCCAACTCATGATCTTGAATTGGCTGCAGTTATTCATGCCCTAAAGATGTGGAGACATTATTTGTATGGTGTGTTGATATTTATACGGATCACAAGAGTCTCCAATATATTTTCAAACAGAAGGAGTTGAATCTTCGACAGAGATGGTGGTTAGAGTTATTGAAAGATTATGATGTGAGTATTTTATACCACCCTGGAAAGGCGAATGTGGTAGCTGATGCACTTAGTCGCAAATCAATGGGTAGTTTATGCGAGGTTCCTCCGGAGAAGAAAGAATTAATTCAGGAGCTCTACCAGCTAGCCAGCCTTGGACTTCGTCTAATTGACTCAGGCAGTGCAAGGATTGATGTTAATAATCCAGCAGTTTCATCCTGGGACATGGAGGTAAAAGAGCGTCAATATGAAGATCCTCAGTTGAGCCACTATAGAGACACATTTCATGAAAAAGGGAAGTCTCCATTTGAAACTCCTATAGATGGGGTTCTTAGATACCGAGGCAGGCTATGTGTTCCGAATGTTGTGGAATTACGTCGTCGAATTCTAGAAGAAGCTCAGTATTCTCGGTATTCTATTCACTGAGGAGCGACAAAGATGTACCACGATCTCAAGTTAATGTATTGGTGGGATGGAATGAAAAAGGACATAGTAGAATTTGTAGCTCAGTGTGCAAATTGCCAACAAGTGAAAATTGAGCATCAAATGTAGGAGGATTATTGCAAGCAATGGAAATTTCAGTTTGGAAGTTGTTACACCTCCCATTTTATTGCAAGAAGATTTTGGCTTATTGGTGGTGTACACCTTCGGTTCGGTAGTCCGCACCAGAGCTTTGGTCATGAGATATTTTACTTTGTATGTGTACAGGATTATAAGTATGTATTCTTGACATTATGAGGGAATTAGAAGTGAAATGAATCGAATCGGAGAAAAACGGAGCAGTTCAGAAAACTGCTGAAACCAGTCAGCGTCGATGGCCCAAGGGACAGACCGTCGACAAGTTGACGAGCCATCGCCTGGCACCATCGATGAGGTTCTGCAATCAGACATCTCAGGCGGAGAATCGACAGCGCATGTGGACGGACCGTCGACCCTGCCCGCTACTCGCGGATCTGGAAGTTTCCAGCCCTGGTTATAAATATAATCTCCCATGTTTTAATTCATTATTTCTCCCCAAAACAGACTCTACATCTCTCTAGAACCCTCTAAAACCCTCTCTCTATTTCTACAACAATCTATACCAAGAAATCAAGATCAAAAGCTAAGATTGAAGAGATTCACATACTAGGAAGCCTATTAGGGCTTGTGGAGAGTAAGAATTTCTTTGGCATGCAAGAGGAGGATTTCATCCTAATGGAGTAGAGTGACTCAAGGCTTGTTACCAAGTGTTTAAGGTGACTTTAATTTTTATTTACTATTATTGAGAATATTGAGGGGTTGAAAGACTTGGATTATGAGAGAAAATAGAATATAGAGCTCAAATGTGATAATAATGGTATTCTTAAATAGTAGTTGACCTGAATCATGACTCTTGATGTATTACAAATAGAATCTTGTTATAAATGATATTAAGAATATGGGAGAAACATAATAGGAGGATGAATGCAATATTGTATTATGACCATGGTTATGGATGCCCTTGAAATGGGAGTAGGAGATTTGAATGATTTACGGTTGACGAAGATTGAGGATTATGAGATTATGAGTGTTCTTATAGACGTTTGGGAGTTGATATATAATATGGAGAAAGTTGTATAAACAAAGAAAATGCTGCCCAATTTTCTCTAGCTTTAGTCAAGTATACTTAAGCTATCGATTATCTAATGTTAGTACAAACTCTCTTGAAGGTAGAATCGCAAGTTAAAGAGGCACTCAATTAGATGATAGAGTTGAAGAGATACAAGTTATGTAAGGCTAGTCTCTTCATTTCTAAGGCATGATCCCTATGACATGAATTCTCCTATCTCTCCATGACTTTCTTATATTCCATGAACTACGAGTCTACGTCGATAAAAAGATCCTTATTAGGTAAGATAAGAGATATGTTATGAATATGATCACTCCATAATGTAATCGGGGGTTCTCGACCTTATGTCACCCCGATATAGTTATAGATTATCTTTAAACTCTAAGCATGTTCTATGACGAATGTATAATGAGGATAAGTTTATGATGAATTCATGATGACACGATTCCACCGTGCCTCGATGGCCGAACATGTCACCGCTAAGGCGGGCTGCTTATGGTTCCACCGTGCCTGAATGGACGGGCATGTCACTGCTAATGCGGGCTGCTTGTGAGTACACCGAGCCTAGAAGGCCGGACATGATCACCATTAGTGGGCGGCGTATGATGGTTACCCGGACGCGGGTTAATGATGTGGATATATGTGACATGTTTAAAATGCATTTACTCTTAAAAGCTAAGCAGGTTATATCTTCACCTTACGTTTGATGATTTCTTTATAATGCTCATTTTATTCATGCCTTACATACTCAGTACAATGCTCGTACTGACGTCCTTCTTGCTCATTTTATTCATGCCTTACATACTCAGTATTTAAGCCCACAGGTAGACAGGGAGGTGATCCAGATTCATAGGAGCTATCAGCAGACTTTGAGAGCACTCTATTGTTCCGGAGGTGCCATTGATTTATTATTTTGTGTATATATATGTTTTGGGCACAACGGGGTCCTGTCCTGTCCAGATATCTGGTACTCTAGTAGAGGATCGTAGATACGTATGTGTGGGTAGTTTGGTGTTATGACTTCCTCATTGTATATGTATACTATTTCGGAAGCCGAAAGGCTTATGTATATAAAGGTAAATATGTTTCAAAGTGAAAAAGGGCTTTCCTATGATTAAAAGAACGAGAATAATGAATGAATGGAGGATGAGTAATAGAATGAGTGGTGCTCGATGGTCAGCCTCGGGTACCCATCATGGCCCCACGTCGGCTCATGACAAAAGTGGTATCAGAGTAGTTCAGTCCTAGGAAGTGTCTACGAGACGTGTCTAGTAGAGTCTTGTTTATGGTGTGTTGTGCGCCTCACTTATAAACAATAGGCTACAGGGCTTTTAGGAAGAATGACCATTTTGATTTTTATGAAATCGTGCGATAGAGCCGTGTTATAAGTTTTTCTCCGCCCTAATTGTGTGTTGTGATTTCAGAGATGCCGCCAAAGAGAAAAGCTACAGCTGCCCAGAAGGGCAAGACTACGATAGAAAGACGGGTAGAAAGGGAGCCGCCAACGGATATAGAAGAGGGTGAATCACATAATGAGGCTCCATCTCATACTTCTCCCACTCCGCCTAACCTAGAAGAGCAAGAGGGGGCTTCAGTTCCTGCTCCTATGCCTCCAGTTTGTTACACCCCTCATCTTCGTAGTAGTAGAACCTATGGGTTCCTAGCCGGGTATGCCCTTGGAATAGAGACCCGATGTTGCACCTTGGAAAAATCCCCCGTATATGTACAGTGAATAGGCTAACTGAGGACATAGCGTATATGATGTTTTGACGACTAAAAAATAAAGAGTATTAGATGACCCTCAACGAGATTTTAAAGGCATACAATGTAAGGAGAGAAAGTTGTTAAGGAAAGTGAATCATGTGTTGTGTAGTGGATAAGAATAACGAGCAACGATTTGATGATGACACAAGGATGTTTTATAGATGAGTGATAACGTCCCTTAGGTTGGTATTGAGGTGTTAAACAAGTGCCAAGAAGGTTCCATAAGGATCGGAGATCAAACGAGACAACGAGAATGAAAACGGAACCACTAGGCATTATACGGTCCAACCTACGGACCGTATAAATTGTACCAGCCGTAGATGGGACCGTATAATTGGCCAAAGAGAGGTCCAGCCACTGGACCAAATGTACGCCCATACATACGGTCCGTATAAATAGTACGGACCGTATGTTGGTCCGTATAATGAGGGTCGGCTAGCTTTTTAATTCACTTAAGGGATCATTTTTTTCATTCCATCTTATTTCATCTTCCGCTCTCCAACTCAAGAACACTCTAGAATATTCTCCAAACACTTCAACCACAATAATACCAAGGAAATCAATGATCAAAAACATCAAATTCATGAATCAAAGCTTATGAAACTCAAGTAGAGGTCATCCAAACCAAGAAATCCCAAAAGAGGTGAAGTAGGGTTTTGGTGCTAGAGGAGTATTCTCATTCAAGGCCTGTTCAACCATCATCTAAGGTAAGTTTCATGACTTTATCATGTTGATTAAAGTATTGGAAAGCTAAGACACTTGAATTGTAGCAAGACATAGAAAATGGACCATTACTGAGTGAATAGTGCCATAGTCGGGTGATAGCTAGGTTGGATCATGAATGTTGGTGTGATATGATTATGTATACGTTGTAAATGATGTTTAGGTCATGAAATAAGTATTATATACAAGGAAATGCGATAACGAGCTATAACCATAAATGTGAAGAAATTAGAGAGAAATGATGGATTTTGCTTAAAGTATATGAATGATGATTGTTACTTGCAATATTATGAGTGTTGTTGTATATGTTTGGGAGTTGAAATAGCACATGGGGAAAGTAGTAGAGACAAAGGAAATGCTGCCCAATTTTCCCTAGAAATAACGACACGTTCTTATAGTCGATTAACTAACGTTAGTACGAATTCTCTCTTGAAGGTAACGACGTGATATCGAAGGATAACAAGTGAACGATAGCTTAGCTAAACGACAAAGGTATGCGAGGCTAGTCCTTTTCTTCCATGGAATGAATCCTATGACATGATTCTTCTTTCATCCTCATGATTCTCCTACATTCCTAAAGGCTAAGAGTCTAAGATCATGAATAATTATACGAGATAAGAGCAATGTTATGAGTTAGTAGTGATATGATTTCATTCCTTGCTTACACTCACCTCATACGTTAGTCCCTTCGAGGTGAGGCAGAATGGTTATAAATGTTCATAATGGAATCGAAGGTTCACGACCTTCTGTGACCTTGATAAAGTATAGTTGTTCAAGTGTCTTTATGCATATACTATGATGAGCATATTACGATGAGCTTATATCATAAGCATGTCATGATGATAATACACCGCGCCTCGTTGGTCGGGCGGTCACCGCTAAGGCGGGCGGCTATTTTATACACCAAGGCCAGTTGGCATGGGCAGACACCACTAGTGGGCGGCATGAGATGATACCCCAGACGCGGGAGGCCTGGACGCGGGCTAATGCTATGACTATCACACCGATCCTATACGGACGGGCAGTTTATACATTATGCATACATGATATGATGATGAGTATGAGTAAGATTGCATGCATTGCCTCTTTTATGATTGTCAGTCAAATCCAGATGCTTCATAATGATTCTCCCTTTATATCACTGTCTTATTTCTTTGTTTATGCCTCTCATACTCAGTACAATATTCGTACTGACGTTCTTTTTCTTTGGACACTGTGTTCATGCCCACAGGTAGACAGGGAGGTGAGCTTGACCCAGATTCCTAGTAGCTGTCAGCTGATTGAGAGCACTCTATCGTTCGGAGGTGCTTATGATTATTCTTTTGGCATATATGTATATTTTGGGCCCGACGGAGTCTTGTTCCGTCTATATGTATAGTATATCAGTAGAGGCTCGTAGATGCGCAGTGTGGGTAGTATGGTCTCACATTTTTCATGTATATGTACATTTATTATTTTGATAGCCTAGAGCCATATATATATATATATAAAAGTATTTATGTTTTCATATGAACAATGATTTTCCCATGCTTTGAGTAAAAATGTGATAAAAAGGGCAGTAAATGGATAAGGTGAGTAACAGAGCGAGCGGTACTCGGTGGTTAGCCCCGGGTACCCGTCGCGGCCCTTAGCTGGGTCGTGACATCCGAGCCTGAGTTTGGAGATACGAAATGTCTTACCCCGTATACCAGAGTACCAGTATGTGTTCTAGGTAATTTAAAGTGATAGAAGTTGAGCGAATCAAGTCGATGAGATCAGAACTGAACCAGAAAATCTGCAGGACACTAGTCAATGTCGACGGGTCGTCAACATGTTCGACGGACCGTCGATGTGAGGCGTCGATGGGATCCCGCAGCCATGCATATGCAGGCGCAGGTCGACGGGTCGTCGGCCCGCTCGTCGAATCAGACCGCTGTAGCCTTTTTGTCTTCCAAGTATAAATAGGTGGTCCACGACCCTATTTGATATTTTCCTCTTTCCCAAAATCAGAAAACCCTAATATATTCTCTCCCAATATTTTCCATGATATTAGTGAGGATTTGACAAGACTCGGACCTCGTAAACTCGAGATGGTGAAGAAGAAAGGTTGCTTCTAGGGTTTCTTCAAGTTGTGGAGTTTAGGAAGTTGAAGCTTGAAGTGATTCTTGGGATTCTTGACCCCTCAAGGTATTTAAATGATTTCTACCTTTGTATTTAAGTTGAGTATCAAGGGTTTTAGTGATTCTAAGTAAAGAGGGGGTAGTTGTGAAAGTTGATGAAAGACAAAGTAGTGACTTAGGGTTGTTTTAAGAGATGATTGGGGATGGATTTGAATATATTTTGATATATAAGTGTTGTTATTGTTGTTATGGTTGGTATTAAAGTGAATGAGAAGTTGAAGGGTTGTTAAGCTTATGAGAGAAATGTTGTCCATCATTCGTTAAGCTCTCTATGTATCCAAAGGAGGTTAGCAAGTGAAGTACATAGTCTAATGAAGGTCTATGTTATCTTAATTGTAGATTTACAATTCGAGACGTATGAGTTGGACGATTTGGTATACGTCAAGGTATGTTAAGGCTATTCTTTCCTTCTTTTGGCATGATCCTATGATATGATCCAATAAGTGAGTAAGCGAGTCCATATTACTCTACTCTTAGAAACATTAGAAGTGTTTCAGTTTTTGACATTCATGCGCCTCGTTATGATTATTCCTTCTGTTCATGGGTCCAGTTTTATGTATACAGTTATTCATGCATTACATTCATTCATATATATATATATATATATATATATATGTTGACCCTTGACTAGAAGGCGTTATATATGCAAGTATTATACGTATATGGGGTATGGAAAGGAGTAGGCGTAATATACGCATTACCACCTGATCAACTGGTGCACTATGATGACGATATGAGAATCAGGCTGCAAGTATCGCAGCAATATATATGACGATGGTCGCAGAGAGGCCGATATGTTACGAGAAAAGAGACATGCGTTACATACGTGCATATACTAGGCGTTATATACGCACCTATATACAGATTTATGACCTTCATTGATAGGCATGAGCATGCATATTATGCGCCCACAGAGGCATTGTCAGTTATACGGGTTTGCGCAGATTCAGGCAAATACTAGTTCATACAAGTACATGCATTCAGTTATTTCAGCTTATGAGTTCAGATCTTATCCATGATTCTCATGTGTAAATATATATATATATATGATGTTGCTCTTATGCTTTACATGCTCAGTACATTATCCGTACTGACTCCCCGTTGCTTGGGGGGCTGCATTCATGCCCGCAGGTACAGGGAGACAGACAGGTGGTCCAGCTCAGTAGGACCTCTAGATCTAGCAGTGGTCGATATGCTCCATTCGATCCGGAGCTACGGTCAGTTTTGGTATGCCCCTTTTGAGATGTGTATGCATATTGGTATGACGGGGCCCTGTGCCGTCCTTTCCACAGCTTTCATTCCAGTAGAGGTTTGTAGACAGTTGTATGTAGTAGTCAGATGGTGTAGCCTTGTCGGCTTCGATTCTTTTGTGTACAGTATATGTAGCAGCCTAGCTGGCTTGCATTGTTCTTCCGCCTGTGGTGTATATATGTTTGCAGATTGTACAGAGTTCTGATGTTCCTTTTTATGAGATTATTTTGTGCCATTCATGGGCCTTTGATGTTCAGTATGTTTCAGATAAGTATTTAGGGGTGTTTGGTCGCTAGAGGTCAGGCTCCCGTCACGGCTCATCGGGTGGGGTCTTGACAGAAGTGGTATCAGAGAAGTTCCGTCCTAGGGTTGTCTACAGGTCGTGTCTAGTAGAGTCTTGTTTATAGACATGTTATGCACCACACTTATAAACATGAGGCTACAGGACATTTAGGATGATGTCATTCTTTCTCTCCTAGATTGTGCGATAGAGCCATGTGTTAGGCGTTCGCTTTCTGATAAATTGTTATGATTTCAGCGATGCCTCCCAAGAAAGCTACAGTTGCCCCGAAGGGCAAGAAAGCCACAGGTGAGGCCACTAGCCGCACTCGACAGGCCACGAGAGCCCAGGATGAGATTCAGAGTGAGGGGCCGTCTGATACATCGCATACACCGCCTCCAACACCTATCCCAGTTCCTCAGCCGGATGCACCGGGCCAGGATGTGCGGGATGCCGTACGGTTGTTGACCAGATTAGTAGCCGCCCAGGCTCAGCAGCAGGGAGTTGGTGTTGACCTGGCAGATGGGACTGGTAGTTCGAGGGTTAAAACCTTTCTTGGGTTAGGTCCTCCAGAGTTTTTCGTGGTAAAACAAAATATAGACCCCAGGATTTCATTGATGGTATGCAGAGGACTTTGAGGGTTATGCATGCGGATGAGGTCGAGTTCGTAGAGTTGGCTTCGTATAGGCTGCGTGATATTGCAGTACAGTGGTATCAGACTTGGGAGTTATGTAGAGGAGAGAATGCCCCTCTAGCTGTGTGGCGAGAGTTCTCAGATGCGTTTATCCGCCATTATTTGCCTCCTGAGGTCAGGCGAGCCCGAGCAGATAGATTCCTACGTATTGAGCAGGGCAGTATGAGTGTTCAGGAGTGTTGCGTGTATTTTGATTCTATGGCCAGATATGCTCTAGCCATGGTGGCTGAGATGGAGGATAGAGTTCATCGTTTTGTGGCTGGTCTAGGGCCACATTTGATTGATGCTTGTACGACTGCCGCATTGCAGCCAGGCATGGATATCTCCCGTATACAGGCAAATGCGCAGAATTTAGAGGATCGCAAGCGCCAGAGGAGGACATATCGTGATCGTGACCGGGGCCATGGTAAGAGGTCCAGATCTTTTGATAGTGAGGGTGAGTTTAGGGGAGGACAGTGACAGCAGCCACCCGATATCCTTTCCATTCAGCAGGGAGTGCATCTCCGTGATTTCCAGGTCCGAGATTTGACCGGTCTCCTTATTTCGGAGCAGGCCAGACTTCTAAAGCACCAGACTCTTAGTACAGACCGGAGTCAGGCCAGATGAGACTCCCTTTGCCGCGATGTACCTAGTGTTACAGGTTACACGCCGATCAGTGTCGACTGGGATCAGATAGTTGTTATACTTGTGGCCAGCTAGACCATAGGGTGAGGGAGTGCCCGATGAGGATTGGTACAGGCATGGTTCAGCCTACATGGTCTGTGGCTGGCTCTTCTTCTGTAGTGCGCCCCTTAGGGAAAGTTTTTCTGACGCCAGCAGGGCGAGGTAGAGGGAGGAGTGAAGCGTCCAGCTCGACTGGTCCTCAGCACCGCGTGTATGCATTGGCTGGTAGACAGTACCGCGAGACGTCTCCTGATGTTGTTACAGGTATATTATCGGTTTTCTCACATGATGTTTATGCACTGATTGATCCAGGTCCCACTTTATCATATATTACACCATTTGTTGCTGGCAAGTTTGGGGTAGAGCCTGAGTTGATCAAACCTTTCGAGGTCTCCACTCTAGTCGGTGATTCAGTTACAGCTAGGCGAGTATACCGGGACTGTGTTGTTATAGTTTGTGACCGCCACACCGTAGCAGATTTGATTGAGTTAGATATGATTGATTTTGATGTTATTATGGGCATGGACTGGTTAGCTTCTTGTTATGCTAATGTTGATTGTAGGGCAAAGATGGTTCGATTTCAGTTTCCAGGCGAGCCAGTCCTAGAGTGGAAGGGCAATGCTGCTTTGCCTAGAGGTAGGTTTATTTCCTACCTTAAGGCAGAGAAGATGATAAAAAAGGGTATATTTTTCATCTAGTTGGAGTTCAAGATATGCAAGCAGAGTCGCCGACTCTTCAGTTTGTCCCTGTGGTTAATGAGTTCCCACAAGTGTTTCCGGATGAGCTTCCAGGAATTCCCCTAGAGAGGGAGGTTGATTTTGCTATTGACCTATTGCCAGACACTCAGCCAATATCTATTCCTCCTTATAGGATGGCACCTGCGGAGTTGAAGAAATTGAAAGAGCAGTTGAAAGATTTGCTTGAGAAGGGCTTTATCAGGCCTATTACATCACCATGAGGAGCGCTGGTGTTGTTTGTGAGAAAGAAGGACGGTTCCTTACGAATGTGTATCGATTATAGGCAATTAAATAAAGTGACTGTAAAGAATAAGTATCCGCTCCCGAGGATTAATGATTTATTTGATCAGTTGCAAGGCGCCAAGTATTTCTCGAAAATAGACTTGAGGTCAGGATACCACCAGGTTAGGGTGAAGGAAGAATATATTCCGAAGATGGCATTCCGGACTAGATATGGCCACTAAGAGTTCCGTGTTATGTCATTCGGGATAACTAATGCCCCAGCCGTATTCATGGATTTGATGAATCGTGTATTTAGACCCTTCCTAGATTTGTTCGTGATTGTGTTTATAGATGATATTCTGGTTTATTCGCCGTCAGAGGCCGATCATACAGAACATCTGCGAATAGTGCTTGGAATTCTCTAGGGTAAAGAGTGGTATGCCAAGTTTTCTAAGTGTGAGTTCTGGTTGAACTCCGTGGTTTTTTTGGGTCACATTATTTCAGAGGAAGGCGTTAGAGTGGATGCCCAAAAGATTGAGGCTGTGAAGAATTGGCCAAGGCCCACGGCACCAACGGAGATATGTAGTTTCTTGGGCTTGGCAGGTTATTATAGAAGGTTTGTAGAAGGATTTTCCTCTCTTTCAGCCCCATTGACCAAATTAACTCAGAAATCAGCTAAGTTCCAATGGACAGATGCTTGTGAGCAGAGTTTTCAGACGTTGAAGGATAAGCTAACTTCAGCCCCAGTTTCGACTCTTCCAGAAGGAGCAGATGGCTATGTGGTGTATTGTGATGCTTTAGGTGTTGGATTGGGATGTGTATTGATGCAGCATGGTAAGGTTGTCGCTTATGCTTCGAGACAGTTGAAGAAGCACGAGAAGAATTATCCAACCAATGATCTTGAGTTAGCGGCAGTGATTCATGCCTTGAAAATATGGAGGCACTACTTATATGGTGTCCATGTTGATATCTATACTGATCATAAGAGTCTCCAGTACATCTTTACACATAAGGATTTGAACTTGCGTCACAGGCGATGGTCTGAGAGATTAAAAGATTATGATGTTGATATTCTGTATCATCTCGGGAAATCGAATGTAGTAGCCGATGCCCTCAGTTGTAAATTTATGGGTAGCTTGTCACACATGCTGCAAGAGAAAAGAGAAATGGTCTGTGAGGTCCATCGATTAGCTAGCCTCAAAATTCGATTGATAGATTCAGGTGATGCAGGGGTTACTGTTCAAGACACAACGGTATCATCCTTGGTAGTTGAGATAAAGGAGCGTCAGTATGAGGATCCTGTTCTAGTTCATTACCGAGATACAGCCCCTCAGAAAGAAAAGACACCCTTTGTGATCGCAGGTTATAGGGTACTCAGATATCGAGGTAGGTTGTGTGTCCCTAGTGTTGCAGGACTCCGACAGCAGATTATGGGAGAGGCACATTACTCCCGCTATTCTATTCATCCAGGCTCAACAAAGATGTACCATGATCTCAAGGAAGTTTATTGGTGGGATGGTATGAAAAGAAATATAGCAGAATTTATCGCTCAGTGTCCGAATTGTCAGCAGGTCAAAATAGAACACCAGAAGCCTGGAGGTCTATTGCAGGCTATGGAGATTCCGACATGGAAGTGGGAGGTAATTAACATGGACTTTATTACAGGGTTGCCCCGTACTCAGCGGAAGTGTGATTCGATATGGGTCATAGTTGATAGGCTCACAAAGTCAGCTCATTTTCTGCCTGTCAGAACTACTTATGCAGTCGAGGATTATGCGAGACTTTATCTTAAGGAGATTGTACGTCTCCATGGTGTTATTTCAACCATCATTTCAGATAGGGGAGCACAGTTCACAGCCAAATTCGGGAAGTCTTTTCAGCGGGGATTGGGGACTCAAGTGAGTCTTAGCACCGCATTCCACCCGCAGATAGATGGGCAAGAAGAGCATACTATACAGACTCTTGAGGATATGCTTAGAGCTTGTGTGCTTGACTTTCAGGGCAATTGGGAGGATCATTTGCCTCTTATCGAGTTTGCATATAACAACTGTTACCATTTCCAGTATTCAAATGGCTCCTTAAAAGGCCTTATATGGGCGGAGGTGTAGATCGCTTATAGGATTGTTTGATGTTAGGGAGAATCAGTTGCTAGGCCCAGACTTAATTCAATATGCAGTTGATAAGGTGAAAGTGATTAGAGAAAGGTTGCTAACAGCCCAGAGCCGACAGAAATCCTACGCGGATAATCGGTGACGTAAGCTAGAGTTCAAGATGGGTGACTATGTGTTCCTGAAAGTTTCGCCTATGAAGGGAGTCATGAGTTTTGGTAAGAAGGGTAAGCTGAGCCCTCGATATATTGGGCCATATAAGATCATTCGTGTAGTGGGTACAGTGGCATATGAACTAGGGTTGCCTTCGGAGTTAGAATCGGTACATCCAGTATTTCATGTATCAATGCTTCGTAAGTGTATCAGAGATCTTTCAAGAGTTGTACCAGTGAATGATATCCAGGTGACCGAGCAGTTATCGTACGAATAGGTTCTAGTGGCTATATTGGACAGGCAGGTCCGTTGGTTGCGAACCAAGGATGTAGCCTCCGTTAAAGTCTTGTGGAGGAATAATATTGTTGAAGAAGTGACTTGGGAAATGGAAGAAGCGATGAAGATTAAGTACCCGCATTTGTTCCTAACAGTACAGGAGGTGCAATCGGAGGCATCACTTTCCCCAGGTATTGCTTTCATTTCAGTTATCGTGATTTGGTCGTGTGAGGCCATGGTATTGTGTGTTGTAGTGTGTGGCCCTGTGGCATTATTTTGGGTTACTGTGTGTAGGGCGGATTTGTATAAGTACAGAGGAAACTCTATTGAAATTTTTATAACCAAGGATTATTCGAACACCCGAGGACGGATGTTCCTAAAGGGGAGGGGGGAGAATGTTACACCCCTCATCTTCATAGTAGTAGAATGTATGAGTTCCTAGCCGGGTATGCCCTTAGAATAGAGACCCGAGCCCGAGTTTGGAGATAAGAAATATCTTACCCCGTGTAAAAGTGTACCAGTCTGTGTTCTGGGTAATTTACAGAGATAGAAGTTGAGCGAATCAAGTCGACGTGATCGAAAGGAACTAGAAAATTTGCAGGACACCGGTCAAGGTCGACGGGTTGTAGACATGTTCGACGGACCGTCGACATGCTACATTGATGGGATCCCGCAGCCATGCATCTGCAGGCACAGGTCGACGGGCCGTCGACCCGCTCGTCGAACCGGACCGTTGTAGCCTTTTTGTCTTCCAAGTATAAATAGGTGGTCCATGACCCTATTTGATATTTTCCTCCTTCCAAAAATTAGAAAACCCTAATATATTCTCTCCCAATATTTTCCATCATATTAGTGAGGATTTGACAAGACCCGAACCCCGTAAACCCGAGATGGTGAAGAAGAAAGGTTGCTTCTTGGGTTTCTTCAAGTTGTGGAGTTTAGGAAGTTGAAGCTTGAAGTGATTCTTGGGATTCTTGACCCCTCAAGGTATGTAAATGATTTCTACCTTTGTATTTAAGTTGAGTATCAAGGGTTTTAGTGATTCTAAGTAAAGATGGGGTAGTTGTGAAAGTTGATGAAAGACAAAATAGTGACTTAGGGTTGTTTTAAGAGATGATTGGGGATGGATTTGAATATATTTTGATATATAAGTGTTGTTATTGTTGTTATGGTTGGTATTAAAGTGAATGAGAAGTTGAAGGGTTGTTAAGCTTATGAGATAAATGTTGTCCATGATTCGTTAAGCTCTCTATGCATCCAAAAGAGGTTAGCAAGTGAAGTAAATAGTCTAATGAAGGTCTATGTTATCTTAATTGTAGATTTACAAGTCGAGACGTATGAGTTGGAAGATTTGATATACGTCAAGGTGGTACTCAGTCTCTACTAGAGTGCTAGACAGGGAGGAGATCTCCTTCGCTAGAGGTCAGGCTCCTGTCATGGCTCATCGGGTGGGGTCGTGACAAGATTCCTCCACCGGCTGCTTCGGGTCAACATATGACCGATCCTATTCAGCTACTGACGGAGTTAGTTGCCGCCCAGGCACAGCGGCAGAGTTCGGGTCCAAATGACAGGGCAGTTCGTACTAGAGCCCGTGATTTTATGAGTTTAAACTCTCCAGAGTTTTTCGGGTCAAAGCCGGATGAACACCCGAAAGGTTTTATTGATGAAATGTTGAGAACATTGAAGATTATTCATGCTTCCGAAACTAAATATGTGGAATTAACATCTTATAGACTCTGAGATGTGGCGGTCTTATGGTATAATAATTGGACATCTTCAAGAAAAGAGAATGCACCTCCTCTAGTTTGGCAAGAATTCATAGATGCCTTTATCCGCCACTACTTGCCACCCGAGGTCCGTTGTGCTACAGCAGATAGATTTTTAAATTTGAAGCAAGGAAATATGAGTGCCAGGGAGTATAGCCTTCACTTTAACTCATTGGCTAGATATGCTCTGACCATGGTGGCTGATATGGGAGACATAGTGCATAGGTTCGTGAGTGGCTTAGGGCCACATTTATTCAAAGATTGTTTGGCAACTTCATTGCAAGATGGGATGGATATTTCCCATATTTAGGCCTGTCACGACCCAACCCCGTAGGCCGTGACTAGTGCCCGATTTGGGCACCCAAACACATTTATCAAATGCTATCTCAATTTTTATCCAACACATTCAAGTATATAGCAGAAGCCGACAAGGCTTTATTTCAAATTTAGATAATTTCCAGGAAAATTTCGGCAGAGTTTCCTTTGTTTTACGAACTATCCCATATACCCTGCACGCAGAAAATACCAACAAAGGCCACACAGGGCCAACAAAGCAACATTTAAATATATGCGGACCGGCCGCCGCGGCGAATGGGATCGCCCAAACACAACATATACACACATCTGTACAGAAAGACCCCAACCCACAAACATGTCCACAGACCTCTAAACAGACCGACAGAATCATATGACGGGACAGGGCCCCGCCGTACCCATGAACGAGAATATACATATACAGTAATGACAGACTGTACCAAAAGATGGGCTCTGAATAAAAGAGCGCCCCAAAGTAGCAGAATAAGATCCTAAGCGGGCGGATCTGCAAACCTATCGTCGGTACCTGCGCGGCATGAAAACGCAGCCCCCGAAGAAAGGGGGTCAGTACGAAATATGTACTGAATATGTAAAGCCTGAATTACAGAGACAAAATCATAACTGGTACAGAACGTACAGAAAGTAAACAGAAAATCCAAAGTATTAGATACATATTTTCAAAACATGCAGAGTGTGTACAGAAACATATGTCATATCAAATCCGGCGCCTGCCAAGGGACTCGGCAGACAGAACGTGGCTACCCTCCCGACGCTGGTGCCACAACACAGAAGAATCAGAATAGGGGCATAACCCCGAACATAATATGTCATATCAAATGGCCATAGCAAATCATATCAGAACCAGCGGACATGGCACATCATACTCCACAGACCCATGTACGCGTATACCTGCCCCCTCACATCGAGGCACGGCGAACAATGCAGAGGATCACGCTTGACAACATATCCTGGCCCGGGCTCAGTGTGGGAAACATTGGGGCATCCACGAGTGGAGTAGTGAGAGACTAATGCAATTAAAATATCATAAATGTTTCCATAAACTCGATGAGGCATATCAAAGACAAACCGATCCAATGAAGCCGGAAGGGATCATAGTAAATGAGTTTCGGATATCATAATGAATTACAGACTATAACCTTTCTGAAGTCGTTTCGAGTGTCAAAACAATTTATCAGACTTAATGGAATATTTAAAACAATGTTTGTTAGGTAATTAGAATGGTAGTCAAAATATTTCTTTCAAAAACCGCTCGAAAATAGGACTTAAGTACAATAAGGGCAAAACCGGGAATAGCGGGTCCACCTCGGGACAAGCAAGGCGGTGGGCTCAAATTACATGTTTTAAGCTTATGGGGTCACCTACAAAGGTTCTACGGACGTTCTATAGCTTTCCAAGTAGTTTAGGGAAAGTTTGCATGATTTTCAAGAATACAAACCAAAAGGGCTCAATCTTACTGAAGGAAAAAACGAGATTTTCAATTGCGGATTCCGATGGGCAGAAAGTCTTTCGAGGCCCGAATCCGATTCTAATACACTTAGGCATGCCAAAAGAAGGATCGGGTAGCTTTACATACCTTTTGAGCTTTTTAAGCCTATCCAAGCTCACTCCCCGTTTCGTCGAAAATCTGCAAATGGTCACATTTACCAATTGTAAGTTATAGATGCTACGAATTCAATTCAACTCATATTTGTCTACCGAAATTTCGGCAGCACTTCCCCTATACATATAGCACTCCCTAGAATTCAACTCGGCTCAAAATCATCAACAACAACCCAAACAACAACATCAACATCAACAACAAACATTAGAAACACAATATGGCACAAGTAGTTCTTCTTGCCGACATAATACCATAACCTTCATTTCAACTTCAATTCCCAAACCAATTTCAATGATTTCGCATTCATTATCAAACTAGATCATCACAACATAGTTCAGAAGGGTTTCATATCGTTTCCTCAAATTATACATACGATATACATAATATACAAACTTTCCGCCAAAGTCCTAACTCGTCCAAAACTTCTAATCTTTGGCATACATATTCATAACCTGTTTCCATCTTCCAAATCCATCAATGATCATCATAACTTATACCCTAACATCTTCATTTTCAAAACGTCGTAAAATCGTACTAAAGAGACATAAGTTTCTACATTTCATTTCAAAGCAAACTCATATCATTTTACTTCCATTTACATTGCAAGAATCACAATAACACAACTAACACACTAAACAAACTTAATCCATTTCCATTCCACACACTCCACACCCCACGGCCATATACTCTTTTTATCAACTTCAACTCAATTCATTCTACTTTCATTCCCAATATGCATTTCACTACCACCACAACTAGAATATAACATGAATTCAACACATTATGGCTATACAATATACACATGCACACGGCTACACATATATACCACACACCCACTTTGCAAACTTCCATTTCTTCATACAATCAACACATTTATACATACTACAACACAAACAAGACTTCATAACACAAGGATAAGGGATGAATTCTTACCTTATTCTCTAGTCTTCTTCACTTGAACTTGTGCTCACTTTGATGAATCAAGTGCTTCTCCCTCCAAGACAACTACACTAAGTTGAAGAGGCTACTCAATTTAGTAGGAAAACCACTAAAGAAAAATTTTAGGAGCAATATTTTTGGGAGTGATTTTTCCCAAGCAAACCCGAAACCCTTCTCTCTTCTTGCTCTTATTTTTGCTTTGGTTTTCTTGCTCTCTAATGGATATACTATGAAGACTTGGTCTTCTTATAATTATTGGTCACATGGTCAAGCATATGACCATGTAAATGGACTTGGGCCAAGGCCATGGTGGCCGGCCATGGTCTATGGTTTGGGCCTCAATTCATTTTTTTTAGCCCAATGAGTTATAGTCCACGTTTTGTAATTCCCGAAACTAATTTCCAAAATTCCAAATTTACCCTTAGCCTTATCCCACACTTTCACAACCATACTCTTTCATGCAAAAATCCTATGTCAAATAAAAATCAACTATGACCTTATTTCTTACAAGTCAAGATTGTTTTCAAATTTTTCCAACGTGTGAAAACACGGGATATAACAAGGCCCATGCCCAGAATCTAGAAGAACAACAACATCCGTAAAGGGGTGAGTGTGATATTGATAGAGGGCAGAGTAAAAGGGCCAGATCTATGGGTGCCGGTAGCGACTATAGAGGGGGATCTAGGCAGCCACATTCTAGATACTTAGGCCAGTCGGCGACTAGTGCACCTCCCCAGTTTGCAGGTAGGAGATTGGACCGCTCTGTTCATTCAGGACAGGGTTAAAGTTCGAAAGCCTCAGGTTCTCAGTTTGGGGTGATTATAGCTAGAGGAGACCACTGTTCCCATGATGTAGTCAGTGCAGAAAGTTATATTCGGGCCTGTGTATCCAAGGTTCAGATGCTTGTTATGGTTGTAGACAGACTGGGCACTTGATGCGTGATTGTCCCTCGAGGAATGGTAGAGGTGGGGTTCAGCCCACAGGATCAACAACTGGTTCTTCCTCATCTGCGTGCCTGGTAGGGCAGACTCCCCAGATTCCAGCAGGGCGAGGTAGAGGCAGAGGGGGAGCGTCCAGTTCAGGTGGTACTCAGTCTCTACTAGAGTGCTAGACATAAGGATGGGACAGGACCCCGTCGTGCCCAAAATATACATATGTACACAAAAGAATAATCAAAGGCACATCTGGAACAATAGAGTTCTCTCAAATCAGCTACTAGCTCCTACGAGCCTGGATCAAGATCACCTCCCTATCTACCTGTGGGCATGAACATAGCATCCAAAGAAAGCGATCGTCAGTACGAACATTGTACTGAGTATGAGAGGCATAAACAAAAATAATACGTCAATGAGACAAGGGAAGCATCAAATAAGGAGCAACTGTATCTGACTGTCACTTATAAAAGAAATAACACATGCTGGCTTACTTCATAATCGTCATCATATCATACATGCATAAATGTATAAGCTGCCCGTCCATATAGGTATGGTGTGATAATCAATAGCCTGCGTCCAGGCCTCCCGCATCTGGGGTACCATCTCACGCCGCCTACTAGTGGTGTTATGTCCGGCCCTCTAGGCACGGTGTAATCATAAGCAGCCCACATTAGCGGTGACATCTCCGGTCATCTAGGCACGGTGTAATCATAAGCAGCCCGCATTAGCGGTGACATGTCCGCCATCTAGGCACTGTCACAACCCAGCTAGGGGCCGCGACGGGTGCCCGGGGCTAACCGTCGAACACCGCTCGTACTTTACTTCTTAGACTCATTTAACAATCATTTATCGATTTCATGCTCATTTTGCAAAAGAAACTGCTTTTATACAATAACATATATCAATATATTTACACAATATCCACGTCGTGAAACCGCATAACCCACATTGAGTATCTAAAAGCCTCTATTGGATTACACATACAACTGTACACCAAAGATTCATCATGAGCACCTCCGGAACAAGGGAGTGCTTTCAGTCAGCTAACAGCTTCTAAGATTCCGGAGCAAGATCTCCTCCCTGTCTACGTGTGGGCATGAACACAACGTCCAAGGAAAACAGACGTCAGTACAAACATTGTACTGAGTATGTAAGGCATGAATGAAATGAACAATGTCATAGAGGCATCATGAATCATAAGAAAAGATATAACCTGCTTGAATGTTATAAGCAACATACATTTTACATATATCATATTTCACATCATCATAGTATATGTTTTTCCATATCCCATATATCATAACATTCATCATCACATACATCGTCACGTACATCGTCACATCGTACTCCGTATCATTACCCGCTTCCGGGTAATCCTCATATGTCGTCCACTATTGGTGATCATGCCCGACCCTCTAGGCTCGGTGTAAACATAGCAGCCCGCATTAGCGGTGACATGCCCGGCCATATAGGCACCGTGGAATCATACGCAGCCCGCATTCGCGGTAACATGCCCGACCAAATAGGCACGGTGGAATCTTACCATCACAAAATCAATCATAACACATCACTATTACACATCTCACAACATATCATCATCTTATCATTTCTTGGTATCTTATACGTATCATCATCGTATTACAAACTAGCATTGTTAATCATCTTATAGACATATCATACATTAGCATTAAGAGCATACGTTAAGATTTAAGGGCAACCACACTATGTCGGGGTGACGTAAGGTCGTGAACCCCCGATTATGTTATGAAAGTTTACGAGTATCGTGCCTCGCCTTGAAGGAAATAGAGCATAAGGTGAGTGTTAACAAAGATAACATCATTAGCCTTATAGGAACATCATGCCGCAATTTCTTGAATCGCTATACTCTAGCTCATTATCATCACCATCATATTCATATATAATTCAATATATTGAAGGACTCATAGGCTTCGTTTTGTAGAAGGATTGTATAAGACTTGAAGGATTTAGGCCTTTTGAAAGAAAAGATAAGCCTCACATACCTTTGTCATTTAACTGTGCTATCGTTTTCTTGATTTCCTTTGATTTCACGTCTCTACCTTCAAGAGAGAATTCATACCATCGTTAGTCAATCGACGAGAAGAACGCGCTACTATTTCTAGGGAAAATTGGGCAGCATTTCTCTTGTTTCTACTACTTTTCCCATGTTTCATTTCAACTACCAAACATTCACAACAACACTCACAATATCGTATCAACAATCGTCATTTATCTACATTTTCCACATTCCACCATTTTCTCCAATTTCTCCACATTTATGGGGTTTAGCTCATCATCACATTTTCTCATACATCACCCCTATTTCATGGTCTACACGTCATTTATAATATATTTATACTCCCAACTCATCAACATTCGTAATTCAATCCAACTATCATTCAACTATGGCACTATTCACATTTTATGACCCATTTACTACACTCTTCTATAATCCAAGTGTTTCAACGTATAAATACTTCAATCATCATGAGAAAGTCATAAAACTTACCTTAGATGTGGTAGGAACGAGCCTTGAGTAGCAATACTCTTCTATACCAAAAACCCTACTTCACTTCCTTTGCAATTTCTTGGTGTAGATGAACTTTGATGAGTTTCACACTCTTGAATTCATGGATTTAGTGTTGTTGATCTTGATTTTCCTTTGCTTCTCTTGTGGATTAATATTATAGAGTATTCTAGATATTTCTTGAAGTGTGGAGTGAAAATGAAATGAATGGAATGAAAAAGGGTCCCTTATACTTAACATAAAATTTGATTTTTATGAACAGTAGTCGAAATGCACAGTGGCCGTAAACCCAGTTTACGGGCCGTATTCTGGTTTACGGTCCATCTTTCATGACCGTATTTAAGCATAACAGAACCAGAAAGGTTTGCTGGAGTCATGGTGGTTTACGGTCATAGTTTACGTGCCGTATTTCGATTTACGGTTCGTATTCTGAGTCGTATATAACCATTTAGACATTTGGCAAAAAATTGAAGTTTTGGAATGTTGAAAGACGATAGCAGTTTACGGTCCGTAAACCACTTTATGGGCCGTATTCTATTTTACGACCAACTGGGCCGAGGTGAAAATCTGCAACTTTCACATTTTCAAAACTCATAAGTAGTCATCCCCTTCTTAGTAAAACATCGTGCACCCATACTCTTTGTTGGTCTGTTCATTGTACGTTCACGGAGAAATTTCTGAGGTGTAACATTCTTCCCCCCTTTTTGGAACATTCGTCTTAGAATGTTAAGTCAGCGAGGATTCCAGAAATTTTTTGCCAGAGTTTCCTTTATAATATGGCACTACCATCCTGTCATAACAACCCATAATATCACGTCACTGCCTCACAGGGCCATAACACAATAAAATTCTGAGAAATGATGGGAGTAGGGGTGTTCAGATACTTTAATATTACACTTCATTTAATGCATGCATACCTTATGTTGTTGGCGTTTCACTTTGAATTTCTCCCGGGTGTTGGAATAAATACGGGTATTTGAATTTCATCTTTTCTTCCGCTTCCCAAGTCATTTCTTCCCTGTTGTTATTTCGCAGCACTTTGACTAAAGCTACTTCTTTATTTCGAAGTTTTCACACTTGCCTGTCTAGAATGGCCATAGGCACTTCTTCGTAGGTTAGCTTTTCTGTCACTTGAACGTCGTCAATTAGAACAATCTTCGTAGGATCTCCAACACACTTGCGGAGCATCGAAACATGGAAGACTGGATAAACTGATTCATGTTCCGAAGGCAAGTCCAATTCATAAGCTACACGACCCACCTTACGGATAATTTTATAGGGTCCAACGCACCTTGGACTTAACTTCCCTTTCTTGCCAAATCTCATCACCCCTTTCATTGGCGATACTTTCAGAAATACCCAATCATTAACCTGGAATTCCAAGTCTAGTCGGCGGTTGTCCGCATAAGACCTTTGGCGACTTTGGGCTGTTAACAATCGGTCTCGGATCACCTTGACTTTTTTGACTGCTTGTTGAATCAATTCGGGGCCTATTAATTGTGCTTCTCCTGTTTTAAACCACCCAATTGGAGACCTGCACTTCCTTCCATACAAAGCTTCATACGGAGCCATTTGAATACCGGAATGATAGCTATTGTTGTATGCAAATTCGATAAGGGGTAGATGCTCATCCCAACTACCATCAAAATCCAGCACACACGCTCGTAGCATGTCCTCCAAGGTCTGAATAGTATGCTCGGCTTGTCCATCAGTCTGCGGATGGAACGCCGTGCTAAGCTTGACTTGAGTACCAAGACCTTCCTGAAAGGACTTCCAAAACTTGGCTGTAAATTGTGCTCCTCTATCTGTAATAATAGATAACGAAATACCATGAAGTCGCACAATTTCCTTGAGATATAACCTCGCATAATATTTTGCTGAGTAGGTAGTTCTAACCGGAAGAAAATGAGCTGCTTTTGTGAGTCTGTCCACGATCACCCATATAGAATCATATTTCCCTCGTGAATGGGGTAATCCCACAATAAAATCCATATTAATCACTTCCCATTTCCATATAGGAATTTCCATCGCTTGTAATAAGCCCCCTGGCATCTGATGTTCGGCTTTTACTTGTTGGCAATTTGGACACTGTGCTACAAATCCTGCTATGTCCCTCTTCATGCCATCCCACCAATATATCAACTTGAGATCATGATACATTTTGGTCGCACCTGGATGAATGGAATACTGAGAATAATGTGCTTCCTCTAGAATTCACCAGTGCAATTCTGCCACATTCGGCACACATAGTCTGCCTCATTCGGCACACATAGTCTGCCTCGGTACCTAAGAATTCCATCAATAGAAACTTCAAATGGAGACTTCTCCTTTTTATGAGATAGGTCTCTGTAATGGCACAATTGGGAGTCTTCATATTGTCGCTCCTTCACTTCTACATTCAAAGATAAAACTGCAGGATCATTAATGCTGACCCTCGCACTACTTGAATCGACTACACGTACTCCAAGATTATCCAATTGATGGAGCTCACGAATAATTTCTTTCCTTCCTGAAGGAACTTCACATAGACTACCCATGGATCGGCGGCTAGGCGCGTCGGCTACTACATTTTCTTTTCCGGGGTGGTACAAAATGTTCATATCATAATCTTTTACCAATTCTAACCACCGCCTCTGCCGCAAGTTCAACTCCTTCTGTTTGAAAATGTATTGAAGACTTTTGTGGTCTGTATAGATATCGACGTGCACACTAAACAAATAATGTCTCCACATCTTCAACGCATGAATCACTGCAGCCAATTCAAGATCATGAGTCGGATAATTCTTTTCATGTTTCCATAATTGTCTTGAAGCATATGCAATAACTCTCCCATGTTGCATCAATACGCATCCTAATCCCATTATGGAAGCATCACAATACATAACATAGTCATCCGGCCCTTCTTGAAGTGTTAAAACTGGAGCTGAGGTCAATCGGTCTTTCAACTCTTGGAAACCACGCTCACAAGCATCGTTCCACTGAAATTTTGCTGACTTCTGGGTTAGCTTCGTCAGTGGGGCTGAAATAGACGAGAAACCCTCTACGAACTGTAATAACCTACCAACCCTAGAAAACTACGGACTTTTGTAGGTGTCGTAGGCCTTGGCCAAGTCTTCATAGTATCAATGTTCTGAGTATCGACTCGAATGCCATCATTTGAAATGACATGGCCCAGAAATGTTACAGAATTCAGCCAGAACTCACGCTTTGAAAATTTTGCATATAATTCCCGGGCTCGAAGAATGCCAAGAACAATTCGCAAATGATCTGCATGTTCTGATTCAGTGCGAGAATATACCAGAATATCATCAATAAATACTATCACAAATAAGTCCAAGAGAGGCCTGAATACATTGTTCATCAAGTTCATAAACATGGTTGGAGCATTAGTCAATCCAAATGACATCACTCGGAATTCATAGTGGCCACATCTCGTTCTGAAGGCCGTTTTGGCAATATCCGCTTCTCTAACTCTCACCTGATGGTACCCCGACCTCAAGTCAATTTTAGAAAACCACTTGGCACCCTGCAACTGATCAAACAAGTCATCAATCCTCGGAAGAGGATATTTGTTCTTTATCGTCACCTTGTTCAGCTGTCTGTAATCAATGCACATTCGTAGGGAACCGTCCTTCTTTCTCACAAACAAGACTGGTGCTCCCCACGGTGATGAACTGGGTCTAATAAACCCCTTTTCAAGAAAGTCTTTCAGCTGTGCCTTTAGCTCTTTTAATTCCGCCGGAGCCATTCGATAAGGAGGAATAGAAATAGGCTTGGTGTCCGGTAACACGTCAATAGCAAAATCAATTTCTCTTTCTGGAGGAAGACTTGGAAGCTCGTCAGGAAATACATCTGGGAATTCATTCACTACTGGAACGGATTTGAAAGTTGGCGACTTTGCCTCGGTGTCATGAACTCGAACTAGATGGCAAATATAGCCTTTAGCTATCATCTTTTTTGCCTTAAGGTAGGAAATAAACCTACCCTTTGGAGATGCTGTATTTCCCTTCCATTCAAGCATGGACTCTCCCGGGAATTAAAATCGAACCACTTTTGTGCGGCAATCAACATTTGCATAACACGAGTCCAACCAATCCATACCCATGATTACATCGAAATCTATCATTTTCAGCTCAATCAAATCAGCTTTGGTCTGACGATCACATATCACAATGACACAATATTTGTACACTTGTCTTGCTATCACGGGATCACCAACCGGTGTGAGTACCTCAAAAGGTTTAATTGACTCGGGTTTCACCCCAATACAACCAGCAACATATGGAGTAATATAAGAGAATGTAGAACCGGGATCTATCAATGCATACACATCACGGGAGAATATAGACAATATACCTGTAACCATATCCGGGGAGGACTCGAGATCCTGTCATCCGGCTAAAGCATATACGCGGGGCTGGGTGGCACCAGAAGTAGATGCTGCCCCTCTGCCTCTACCTCGGCCTGCTGACATCTGGGGAGCCTGCCCTACCGGGCGCGCTGACGAGGAACCAGCTGCTGAACCTGTGGGCTGAACCCCACCTCTACCATACCGTAAGGGACAATCTCGCATCATATGCCCAGTCTGCCCACAAACATAACAGGCATCTGTGTCCTGGCGACATGGCCCTGAGTGTAATTTGCGTCACCGACTACATCGTGGAACTGGGGGTCTCCCTTGACTATAATCACCCTCAAACTAGGAACCTGAAGCCCTCGAGCTCTGACCCTGTCCCGAGCGAAAGGAGCGGTCAAATCTTCTATCCGGAAATCTAGGAGGTGCGCTAGTCGCCGTCTGCCCTAACTGCCTAGAATAATTCTACCTCGATCCCCCTCTTTACTCGCTGCTCGCTCTCATAGATCTAGCCCTCTTGCTTTGCCTCATGTCCTTATCACGATCGCTCCTCGATGGTTGCTGTCGCCCCTCTAAGTTCTGGGCATGGGCCTGTGTACGGGAAATGTCCATCCCATCTTGCAATGAAGCCGTCAAACAATCTTTGAATAAATGTGGTCCCAAACCACTCACAAATCTGTGAACACGATCTCCCATGTCAGCCACCATAGCCGGGGCATACCTGGCCAAAGAATTAAATTGCATACTATACTCCCGGGTGCTCATACTTCCTTGCTTCAAATTTATAAATCTATCCGCCCTAGCTCAGCGAATCTCGGGTGGTAAATAGTGACGAATAAAAGCATTCACAAATTCCTGCCATACGGGTGGAGGCGCATTCTCTCCTCTCGATAATACCCAATTATTATACCATAAAACTGCCACATCCCGGAGTCTATAAGAGGCCAACTCCATGGATTCAGTCTCGGAGGCAGGAATAATCTTTAAAGTCCTCAACATCTCATCGATAAAGCCTTGCGGACCCTCATCCGGCTTTGACCCAAAGAACTCCGGAGGGTTTAAAGTCATGAAGTCACGGGCTCTAGTACTGGCTGATCGATCACTCGGGCCTGTATTTTGCCGCTGTGCCTAGGCGGAAACCAACTGTGTCAACAACTGAATGGCCTCGGTCATTAGTTGACCTGAAGCAACCGGTGGAGGAATTGGGGCTGGAGCTCCTCATTGGTCTTCCACATTAGGCGGGGTAGAGGAAGTGCTAGATGGAGTCTCATTTTGTGACTCGCCTTCTCCAATATTCACCGGAGGCTCTCTTTCTACCCGCCTCTTTGTCGTAGTCTTGCCCTTCTGGGCGGCTATAACTTTTCCCTTGGGCGGCATTCTGAAATCACAACACACTATTAGGGAGGATAAAATCTTATAAACGGCTCTATCGCACGATCTCATAAGAAGAAAGATGGTCATTTTCCTAAATGCCCCGTAGCCGCTTGTTTATTGATGTGGCGCGCAACACACCATAAACAAGACTCTACTAGACACGGCTCGTAGACACATCCTAGGACGAACTGCTCTGATACCACTTCTGTCATGACCCAGCAAGGGGCCGCGACGGGTGCCCGGGGCTAACCGCCGAACACCGCTCATACTATTACTTCTTAGACTCATTCAACAATCATTTATCGATTTCATGCTCATTTTGCAAAAGAAATTGCTTTTATACAATAACATATATCAATATATTTACACAATATCCACGACGTGAAACCACATAACCCACATTGAGTATCTACGAGCCTCTATTGGATTACACATACAACTGTACACCAAAGATTCATCATCACCACCTCCAGAACAAGGGAGTGCTTTCAGTCAGCTAACAGCTTCTAAGAGTCTGGAGCAAGATCTCCTCCCTGTCTACCTGTGGGCATGAACAAAACGTCCAAGGAAAACGGACGTCAGTACGAACATTGTACTGAGTATGTAAGGCAGGAATGAAATGAACAATGTCATAGAGGCATCATGAATCATAAGAAAAGATATAACCTGCTTGAATGTTATAAGCAACATACATTTTACATATATCATATTTCACATCATCATAGTATATGTTTTATCATATCCCATATATCATAACATTCATCATCACATACATCGTCACGTACATCGTCACATCGTACTCCGTATCATTACCCGCGTCTGGGTAATCCTCATATGTCGCCCACTAGTGGTGATCATGGCCGGCCCTCTAGGCTCAGTGTAAACATAGCAGCCCGCATTAGCGGTGACATGCCCGGCCATATAGGCACGGTGGAATCATACGCAGCCCGCATTCGCGGTGACATGCCCGGCCAAATAGGCACGGTGGAATCTTACCATCACAAAATCAATCATAACACATCACTATTACACATCTCATAACATAGCATCATCTTATCATTTCTTGGAATCTTATACATATCATCATCGTATTACAAACTAGCATTGTTAATCATCTTATAGACATATCATACATTAGCATTAAGAGCATACGTTAAGCATTAAGGGCAACCGCACTATGTCGGGGTGACGTAAGGTCGTGAACCCCCGATTATGTTATGAACGTTTACGAGTATCGTGCCTCGCCTTGAAGGAAATAGAGCATAAGGCAAGTGTTAACAAAGATAACATCATTAGCCTTATAGGAACATAATGCCACAATTTCTTGAATCGCTATACTCTAGCTCATTATCATCTCCATCATATTCATATGTAATTCAATATATTGAAGGACTCATAGGCTTCATTTTGTAGAAGGATTGTATAAGTCTTGAAGGATTCAGGCCTTTTGAAAGAAAAGATAAGCCTCACATACCTTTGTCGTTTAACTGTGCTATCATTTGCTTGATTTCCTTTGATGTCACGTCTCTACCTTCAAGAGAGAATTCGTACCATCGTTAGTCAATCGACGAGAAGAACGCGCTACTATTTCTAGGGAAAATTGGGCAGCATTTCCCTTGTTTCTACTACTTTTCCCATGTTTCATTTCAACTACCAAACATTCACAACAGCACTCACAATATCGTATCAACAATCGTCATTTATCTACATTTGCCACATTCCACCATTTTTCTCCAATTTCTCCACATTTATGGGGTTTAGCGCATCATCACATTTTCTCATACATCACCCCTTTTTCATGGTCTACACGTCATTTATAATATATTTATACTCCCAACTCATCAACATTCGTAATTCAATCCAACTATCATTCAACTATGGCACTATTCACATTTTATGACCCATTTACTACACTCTTCTATAATCCAAGTGTTTCAACGTATAAATACTTCAATCATCATGAGAAAGTCATAAAACTTACCTTAGATGTGGTAGGAACGAGCCTTGAGTAGCAATACTCTTCTATACCAAAAACCCTATTTCACTTCCTTTGCAATTTCTTGGTGTAGATGAACATTGATGAGTTTCACACTCTTGATTTCATGGATTTAGTGTTGTTGATCTTGATTTTCCTTTGCTTCTCTTGTGGATGAATATTATAGAGTATTCTAGATGTTTCTTGAAGTGTGGAGTGAAAATGAAATGAATGGAATGAAAAAGGGTCCCTTATACTTTACTTAAAATCTGATTTTTATGAACAGTAGTCGAAATGCACAGTGGCCGTAAACCTAGTTTACAGGCTGTATTTTGGTTTACGGTCTGTCTTTCACGACCGTATTTAAGCATAACAGAACCAGAAAGGTTTGCTGGAGTCATGGTGGTTTACGGTCACAGTTTACGGGCCGTATTTCGATTTACGGTCCATATTCTGAATCGTATTTAACCATTTAGACATTTGACAGAAAGTTGAAGTTTTGGAATGTTGAAAGACGATAGCAGTTTACGGTCCGTAAACCACTTTACGGGCCATATTCTATTTTACGACCAACTGGGCCGAGGTGCAAATCTGCAACTTTCGCATTTTCAAAACTCATAAGTAGTCATCCCCTTCTTAGTAAAACATCGTGCACCCATACTCTTCGTTGGTCTGTTCATTGTACGTTGACGGAGAAATTTTCGAGGTGTAACAGGAACGGTGTAAAGATATCGTCATATACCCATCGTAACTCAACATTTTCATACATAGCGTAGGCATATTATAAACTTACATTATTGATCATCTCATAGACATATCATGACTTAGCATCATTATACATTTATCATTAAGAACATACATTAGAACTTGAAGGCAACTATGGCTATGTCGGGGTGACATAAGGTCGTGAACCGGCGATTCCATTATGGAGCATTTATAAGTATTCTGCCTCACCTTGAAGGAAATAGTATGTAAGGTGAGTGTATACAATAAACGACATCATTAACTATATAAAAACATCATATCATGAACTCTAGAATCTTTAGACTTAAGCTCATCATCATTATTATTGGGCTCGTAATATATCTCTTATCTCTTGTAACTATTCATGAACATAGACTCTTAGCTTTTCGGGATATAGAGGATTCATGGAGAAGGAGGAAAAATCATGCCATCGGATTCATGACATAGAAAGAAAGGACTAGCCTCACATACCTTTTTCGTTTAACTAGTCTATCACTTGCTTGTTCTCCTTCGATGCCCACGTTTCTACCTTCAAGAGAATTCGCGTCAACATTAGTTAATCGACTATAAGAACGTGTTACTATTTCTAGGGAAAATTGGGCAGCATTTTCTTTGTTCCTACTACTTTCTCCATACCATATATCAACTCCCAAACATTCATAACAACATTCACAATATCGCAACAACAATCATCATTCATCTACATTACCCACATTTCACCATTTCACTCCAATTTCTCCATAATCATGGTCATAGTTCATTATTGCATTTTCTCACATATAATACTTATTCCATGTTCTAAATGTCATTCATAACATATTTACCATCACAACATATCGATAATCATGACTCAATCCAAACCTTTACCCAATAATGTCATTATTCACACATTCATGACCCATTTCCTATATCTTTCTACAATCCATGTGTTTTTAACTTTCAAGACCTTAAACAACAAGGAATGATCATAAAACTCTCCTTAGATTATGGATGATTAAGCCTTGAGTGGGAATTCTCTTCTTGCACAAAAACCCTAACTCACTTCCTTTGGGATTTCTTGACTTAGATGACTTTGATAGGTTTTCTACACTTGATTTTGTGGATTTGGAATAGTTGATCATGGTTTTCCCTTGGTTTCTTGTGGATGGAGAGTGGAGAGAATTATAGAGGTTTCTTGAGTTGTGGAGAGTAGGAATGAAATGAAATAAATGAGGGAGGGTCCTTATAATAACACTTAAAATCTGTCCCGACCAGAACATACGGATCAACATACGGTCCGTACATTTTATACGGGTCGTATGTCTGGCCGTATGTTTGGTCCAGTGAGGACCCTTATTCTGGGCAAGAAATACGGTCCAACATACGGTCCGTATGTTTTATACGGCCAGTATGTTTGGCCATATAATGCCCAGTTGTCCGAATCTCGTTCTCGTCGACTCGTTTGATCTCCAATCCTTATGGAACCTTCTTGGCACTTGTTTAACACCTCAATACCAATATAAGGGACATTATCACTCTTCTCTAAGATATCATTACGCCATCATGAACTCGTCGCCCATGATTCTTACTCCACATGCAACATATCCATTACTTCCTTGATAACCTTCTTCCTTTCCGTTAAATGTCTTGAATCTCAATTAGGATCATCGAATATTATTCCTCACTTATCAAAACATCGTATACATCATGCCCTTCGCTAGCCTATTCACTTTACGTTAACGGAAAATTTTCCAAGGTGTAACAAAAACGAGCCTAATAAGACAGCCTAATAAAACAAGCCTAATAAAACGAGCCTAATAAGACAGCCTAATAAAACACGCCTAATAAAACAAGCCTACTAAAACAAGCCTAATAAAATGAGGGGAACATTATCCGAAGCATGACAACCATGTGCAAGCATGTGACCATAGAGTCTGCTTTTGTCTTTCTCTTAAGCACGTCAGTAAGCCTTATCCGATGGAGCGGTGCTTGATAGAGTCGACGGCGGAGTTGTGTATCCTTCCTCGATCCACCATTCTGGTCCATGTTTTTTCTTGAATTTTTCTTTGTTTTCCAGACTTCTTTTTCGCGACCTTGTGTAGTAGTATTTCCTGTTGGATGGCCCTGTCATCTCTGGATCTATTTTTGTTGAATCTTGAGATGGAAAATTCAACCTTATCTTTGTGATAGCCTGAGTGACTTCATCTCTGATTATTTCATACGACAGTCGATATTCCTTTGATGCCTCTCAAACTCTTTCCCAATGGGGATGGTCATCAGTGTAATTGCAACGAGCCCATTCTTTCAGCCATATCTCCTTTGGGATGCACCTATTTTGCTGGAAAATAATTCTCTGTGCTTCGCTGTATTCATCCTCTAAGGACAAGATAGAGACGGGGAATTCCCACCATAGTGAAATATCTGGTTGAGCATAGACCTTCCCATCAATAATCTTTATCGGTTGATGTAACATGAACACTTTTGCTGCATAGCAGTCTCTGAAACATTGAACCTAATATCTTCATGGTTTGAACCATTGCAGAAACGTTTTGAGAGCAGGTTCAATCCTGTCAAAACTTCGAAACATGTCGCACTTGAATTCCATGAAAATATAATACTGGTGACATAAGTACCATAAAAACCATAATAGCTCCTGTGGAAAATCATTGCGCATTTCTATGAATATGTGACAGAATGGGTATTCTGGATTGACTCTGAATGGCTTAAGGATGGATCCTCCATATTTTCTAAAAACTAGAAGCTCATAGAGAGTTCTTCTTTCTGTAAGGATGGACGGATCAAATGGGTCCACAAACTTGCTGAAGAATTTCAGCGGATGATCTGCTATTCTGGATGAACTAGCTCCTGGTGAGCTTACAAACATGAAAATTTGGCTAGTTAGCCTTTTCTGCAGCTTGGCTTGAAATCTCTTTGAAAACTCATCTGGCCTGGATAGGAAATCCGCTAGAATATTATGATTCCCTTTGAGGTGCTTTACTTGGAATTTGTAAGGGGAGAACCATTGTGCCCATCTGAGAATATGCAGATTTGGGATAATCTTTCGATTTATCTGGATCATCTTTGAGAAAGCCTTCAAATCCATCTCGATAAGAAACTCTGTGTATTAAAAAGGAATTAAACTTCTTAATCCCATTCTTTACGGCAAGAATTTCTTTGAATGTGGAATGATAGTGTTGTTCAGCATCTTTGAACTTTCCACTGGCATATCCGCATATTTTCCGTTGGCCATTTGTTTCTTCAAAAAGTACTGCACTCCAATATTCGTTGCTGGCATCTGTCTGCAATATCTTTTTCCCGTCTGATAGAATATGGATGGCTTTGACCTCTTTTGAGATTTCTTTTATTCTCTGAACTGCTTCATCCTGTTCCTTTCCCCAACCTGGGGCATTCTTTTTGAGCATTTTTGTAAGTGGAGCAATGTATGTAGAGACATTAGGGATAAAATCTCTAACATAATTAATCACACCTAAAAACTGTTGGAGCTGCTTCATTGTAAAATTGGTGTATGGGAATTTGAGCAGTTCTTGACAAATATGTGGCCCTGGGCTGTATGGTCCATGAACAAAATACATCCCCAGAAAATCAATTTCCTTTCTATCAAGAATCATCTTTTTCTGTGAGAGCATGATTCCATTTTTCTCCACTAGGTCATGGAATTGTTGCAGCAAAGTGAGGTGTTCTTCCATAGTATCACTAAAGAGTAAGATGTCATCAATGTAGACTAGTGATGTATGGAGGATGGGTTGAAATAATTTTATCATGGCTTTTCAGAACAATGAGGGTGCCGCTTTCAACCCAAAGGGAATGACCTTCCATTGAAAGTGATGATCGGGTATACAAAACCCTATTTTTGGTCTATCTTCTGGGTGTATTCCCAATTGCCAAAAACCCGATTTAAGGTCAAACTTGGAAAAGTATTTAGCTTTGGCTAAGTGTGAAAAAAGGGTGAGTTTATTTGGGATAGGGAATTTATCATCTTGGAGGAAATAGTTAAGAGGTTGATAGTTTATGACTAATCTGAGTTTACCTCTTGTTTGTTCCACCCATTTATCGACATACAACGCCTCATGCCCATTGCAAATTAGAGGGCTCGATAAGCCCAAACTCCAAGAGCTCTTCGCATTCCCTTTTGGCAAGCTGTAGATGATCTGGATTCATGCCGGAGTGACTTGCCTTCGTTGGATTAATGCTTTCATTCTTCTTGAAGGGGATTTTAATGAAAAACTCCTCATTTAGCCATAAAGGCTTTTTGCATTTTCCCATAAACTCCTTGTGAGAATCTGCACATGAATGCTCCACCAACTGCTTTTTTATCTCCTTGATCTGTTCAACATCAGTTACTTGGAATAATCGTGAAACATTTGTATATGGCTTGAATTGTTTCTTGAACATTATTCCATGGGCTTTGATCTGGATCTGATTTTTAAGTTGCCTGAAGATGGCAAATCCGACAATGAGATCTTTTCCTGGGACATTTGTCCAATCAGCTTTGTTCGAAACTTCAACCTTGGGAAGAATTTGTCACGACCCGACTAGGGGCCATGACGGGTACCCGGGGCTAACCACCGAGCACCACTCATTCTATTACTTATCATACCCATTATACGTTTCTTCATTATTCCTGTGCTCATAATCATAGGAAAACTATTTTCATTTGAAACATGCTTACCTTTATATACATAAGCCCTTCGGCTATTAAAATAATATATATACATACGAGGAGAAACCGTGAGACCATACTACCCACACATACGTATCTACGAGCCTCTACTAGAGTGCTAGACATAGGGACGGGACAGGACCCCATCGTACCCAAAATACATATGTAGATACACAAAAGAATAAGTCAATGGCACCTTCGGGACAATGGAGTGCTCTCAAATCAACTAGTAGCTCCTACGAGTCTGGATCACCTCCCTGTCTACCTGTGGGCATGAACACAGCGTCCAAAGAAAATAGACGTCAGTATGAACATTGTACTGAGTATGTAAGGCATGAATGAAATGAACATATTAGAGAAATCATATGACATAAGATGAGGATGTAACCTGCTTAACCTTTAAGGATGGATACATTTCATACATATATAATATATAATCGTAGTACATGTACCATAGTAGCGCATACATCATCGTATCATATATATATCATCATCGTTAACGCGCGTCCAGGTAACCATTATATGCCGCCCACTAGTGGTGTCATGCCCGGCCCTTTAGGCTCGGAGTAAACATAGCAGCTCGCCTTAGCGGTGACATGCCCCATCATTTAGGCACGGTGGAATCGCATGCAGCTCGCCTTCGCGATGACATGCCCGGCCAACTAGGCACCGTGGGATCGTATCGTCATATAGTCAACATAACTTATCATTATTATACAACACATAGGCAGATCATGACCTCATCATAACTTAGCATCATTATACATTTATCATCAAAACATACATTAGAACTTGAAGGCATCTATGGCTATGTCGGGGTGACATAAGGTCGTGAACCCCCGATTACATTATTGAGTGGTCATAATCATCATATCTCACCTTGAAGGGACTAACATTTTAAGGTGAGTGTACATAAGAAAAAGCATCGATGGAACCATACTTAGGATCATTAATCTCATGGACATCGTATGTTAATCTAGGATTCTTTATACTTACTCATCGTCATCATTATCATTGTATTCATGACATATTTCTCATATTTATCTCATAAGAAGTTCTTTATCAACGTTGACTCATAGTTCCCGGAATGTAAGAAAGTCATGGAGATGTAGGGAAAATAATATCATAGGAATCATACAAGGATCATTAGCTTCGTAGGAATGACATATAATGAGATTTAGGACTTCTTGACTTAGATTCATCATTCATCATTAACATGCTCGTATCGTATCCCTTTTCTTTATCATATACGTAAGTTGCTCCATATAGTCATGGACTCGTAATTTCCATTATTTAGGAAGATTTTGGAAAATTAGGAAGATTCATGCCTTAGAAGGAAAGGATTAGCCTTACATACCACTTTCGTTTAGCTACTCTATGGTTTGATCGTTCTTCTTCGTTGCTCGCGTTTCTACCTTCAAGAAAGTTTGTAGTAACATTAGCTAATCGATTATAAGAACATGCTTACTAAGGCTAGAGAAAATTGGGCAGCATTTCCTTTGTTTATATAAATTTCCTAATTTTACATATCAACTCCCAAACATCCATCACAACATTCACAATATTATAAACAACAATCATCATTCATCTACATTATCCACCTTTCACAATTTCACTTCAATTCCTCCATAATCGTGGTCATAGTTCACTATTGTGTTTTCTCACATATAATGCTTATCCCATATTCTAAATGTCACTTATATCATACTTATAATCACAACATATCAATATTCATGATTCACTCCAAACTACTTACTAAAAAATGACACTATTCCCACATTCATAACCCATTTTCTATATCCTTCTACAATCCAAGTGTTTCAACTTTTCAACACCTTAAACAACATGGAATAATCATAAAAATCACCTTAGATAATGGAAGAATAAGCCTTGAATGGAAATACTCTTCTTGCACCAAAACCCTAGTTCACTTCCATTGGAATTTCTTGGCTTAGATGAACTTTAATGTGTTTCATACACTTGATTTTGTGGGTTTGATGAAGTTGATCATAGACTTCTTATGGGTTCTTGTGGATGAAGAGTGGATAGGGTTCTAGAGAATTCTTAAAGTGTGAAGTGAGGAAATGAAATGAATTAAATGAGAGAGGTCCTTATATCAACTTTTAAAATCTGTCCCGAGATGAACATACGGACCAACATACAATCCGTATAAATTATACTGACCGTATGTTTGGTCGTACTTTTGGTCCAGTGAGGGGTGCCAATCTGGGCTGATTATACGTCCAAACATACGGCCAATATAATTTATACGACCAGTATGTTGGGCCGTATAATGCCCAGTTCTTCCGAACTCATTCTCCTCGACTCGTTTGATCTCCAATCCTTATGGATCCTTCTTAACACTTGTTTATCACCTCATTAACAATCTAAGGGATGTTATACTTCTTCTCCAAGACACCATTAAGTCATTATTAACTCATTACTCGTAAATCATCTTCCGATACATAGCATATACCTTACCTTTCTTGGCAACTTCCGTCTCCTTCCTCGAATGTCTTTGAAACCTCATTTAAAGTCATCAAATGTTATTTCTTACTTATCAAAACATCGTATACGTCGTGCCCTTCGTTAGTATATTCACTGTACTCTAACGGGAAATTTCCGGGGTGTAACATTTTCCCCCCCTTTTTGGAACATTCGTCCTCGAATGTTAAGCACTCGAGAATTCTACGAAAATTTCGCCAGAGTTTCCCCTATAATATGACACTACCATCCTGTCACAACAGCCCATAATGACATTGCCTCACCGAGCCACAACACAATAGCAATATAAGTTTGCCACACACGACCCATATACATAAAAAGAAAACATACATACCTCATCATCTCGGTGTTGCATCTTGGCTTTCTTCCGGGGGCTGAATTAAGTGCGGGTATTTGGATTTCATACTCACTTCTACTTCCCAAGTCATTTCTTCTCGGTTGTTATTTCGCCATAAGACTTTAACTGAGGCCACTTCCTTATTTCGAAGTCTCCGTACTTGCCTGTCTAATATGGCAATGGACACTTCTTCATAGACTACCTTTTCTATCACTTGAACATCATCTATTGGAACAATGCTAGTTGGATCTCCAACATACTTACGGAGCATTGAAACATGAAAAATTGGATGGACTGATTCTAGTTCTAGAGGCAAGTCCAATTCGTAAGCTACTTGACCCACCTTGCGGATAATCTTATAGGGTCCAATGTACCGAGGACTTAACTTTCCTTTATTACCAAATCTCATCACTCCTTTCATTGGTGACAACTTTAATAATACCCAATCATCAACTTGAAATTCTAAGTCTCGCCGACGATTGTCCGCATAAGATTTTTGGCGACTTTGGGCTGTCAATAATCGATTTTGGATCACCTTGACTTTTCTACTACTTGTTGAATCAACTCAGGGCCTATTAGCTGTACTTCTTCTATTTCAAACCATCCAATTGGAGATCTACACTTCCTTCCATATAGAGCTTCATACAGAGCCATTTGGATACTGGAATGGTAGCTATTGTTGTATGCAAACTCAATAAGAGGTAAGTGGTCATCCCAACTACCACTAAAATCTAGAACACATGCTCTTAGCATATCCTCCAAGGTCTGAATGGTACATTTGGCTTGCCCATCAGTCTGCGGATAAAATGTCGTGCTAAGCTTTACTTGAGTACCTAGACCTTCTTGGAAAGATTTCCAGAACTTGGTTGTAAATTGAGCTCCTCTATCTGTGATAATTGATATCGAAATACCATGGAGTCGCACAATCTCCTTGAGATACAACCTTGCATAATCTTCTACTGAGTATGTAGTTCTGACTGGAAGAAAATGAGTTGCTTTCGTGAATCTGTCCATGATCAGCCATATGGAATCATACTTGCTTCGAGAACGAGGTAATCCCACAATAAAATCCATATTGACCACTTCCCATTTCCAAGTAGGGATTTATTGCTTGCAATAATCCTCCTGGCTTTTGATGTTCGATTTTCACTTGCTGGCAATTTGGACATTGAGCTACAAATTCTGCTATGTATCTCTTCATGCCATCCCACCAATATATCAACTTGAGATCATGATACATCTTTGTTGCACGTGGGTGAATAGAATACTAAGAATAATGACCTTCTTCTAGAATTCGACGGCGCAATTCTGCAACATTCGGAACACATAACGTGTCTCGGTATCTAAGAATTCCATCCAGAGAAGTTTCAAAGGGAGACTTCTCTTTTTCATGAAATGTGTCCCTGTAATGGCTCAAATGAGGATCTTCATATTGACGCTCTTTTACTTCCATATTCAGGGACGAAACTGTGGGATTATTAATACTAATCCCTGCACTACCTGAATCAATTAAACGTACTCCAAGATTAGCTAGTTGGTGGAGCTCATGAATTAATTCTTTCTTCTCCGAGGAACTTCACATAGGCTGCCCATCGATCGGCGGCTAAGCGCATCAACTACTACATTTGCGTTTCCGGGGTAGTATAAAATACTCACATCATAATCTTTCAATAATTCTAACCACTGCCTCTGCCGCAGATTCAACTCCGTCTGTTTGAAAATGTATTGAATACTCTTGTGATCTGTATAGATATCAACATGCACACCATACAAGTAATGTCTCCACATCTTTAATGCATGAATAACTGCAGCTAATTTGAGATCATGAGTTGGGTAGTTCTTTTCATCCTTCCGTAATTGTCTTGAGGCATAAGCAATGACTTTACCATGCTGTATTAACACACATCCTAACCTAACACCGGAAGCATCACAATATACAACATAACCATCTGGCCCTTCTGGGAATATTAAGACCGGAGCTGAAGTTAATTTGTCCTTCAACTCTTGGAAGCTGCGTTCATAAGCATCATTCCACTGAAATTTACCTGACTTTTGGGTTAGCTTCGTCAATGGGGTTGAAATAGAGGAAAATCCTTCTACGAACCTTCTATAGTACCCTGCCAATCTCAGAAAACTACGGACTTCTGTAGGCGATGTAGGCCTTGGCCAAGTCTTCACAGCTTCAATTTTCTGAGTATCAACTCGAATGCCATCATCTGAAATAACATGACCAAGAAATGCCACAGAATTCAGCCAAAACTCGCATTTTGAAAATTTTGCATACAATTCTCGAGTTCGATGAATTTCAAGAACAATACGTAAATGATCTGCATGTTCTGATTCTGTGCGAGAGTATACTAGAATATCATCAATGAATACTATTACGAATAAATCCAAGAGAGGCCTGAATACATTATTCATCAAATTCATGACACTGCTGGGGCATTAGTTAACCCAAATGACATCACCCGGAATTCATAATGGCCATATCTCGTTCTGAAAGCTGTTTTGGGAATATCTTCTTCCTTAACTCTCACTTGGTGATAACCTGACCTCAAGTCTATTTTGGAAAACCACTTGGCACCTTGTAGTTGATCAAACAAATCATCAATCCTTGGGAGGGGATATTTGTTCTTTATCATCACCTTATTCAACTGCCTATAATCGATGCACATTCGTAGGGAGCCATCTTTCTTTCTTACGAATAGGACAGGTGCTCCCCATGGTGACGAACTAGGTCTAATAAACCCCTTCTTAAGAAAATCCTTCAACTGTGCATTTAACTCTTTCAATTCTGCCGGAGCCATTCGGTAAGGAGGAATAAAAATAGGCTTGGTGTCTGACAACATATCAATAGCGAAATAAATTTCTCTTTCTGGAAGAAGGCTTGGAAGATCATATGGAAATACATCCTGGAATTCATTCATTACTGGAACGGATTGGAAAGTTGGAGACTTTGCTTCGGTATCATGAACTCGGACTAAGTGATAAATACAGCCCTTAGCTATCATCTTTCTTGCCTTAAGGTAGGAAATAAACCTACCTCTTGGAGATGCTGTATTACCCTTCCATTCAAGAACGGGCTCTCCCAGAAATTGAAATTGAACTACTTTCATTCGGCAGTCAACATTAGCATAATATGAGGCCAACCAATCCATACCCATAATCACATCGAAATCTAACATTTCCAGCTCAACTAAATCAGCTTTAGTCTGGCGGTCGTATATCACAATCACATAATTTTTACACACTTGTCTAGCTATCACGGGATCACCAACCGGAGTAGATACCTCAAAAGGTTTAATTGACTGGGGTTTCACCCCAATACGACCAGCAACATACGGAGTAATATAAGACAGGGTAGAACCCGGATCTATCAATGCATACACATCATGGGAAAATACGGATAATGTACCTGTAACCACATTCGGGGAGGACTCAAGATCCTGTCGTCCGGCTAAAGCATACATATGGGGCTGAGTGGCACCTTAAGTAGATGCTCCCTCTCTGCCTCTACCTCGACCTGCTGGAATCTAGGAAGTCTGCCCTACCGGGCGTACCGAAGAAGAACCATCCGCTGATCCTGTGGGCTGAACCCCACCTCTACCATACCTCGAGGGGCAATCACGCATCAAGTGCCCAGTCTGTCCACAAACATAGCAAGAATCTATGCCCTGGCGACATGGCCCCGAATGTAATTTACCACACTGACTACATCGCGACACTGGTGGTCTCCTCTGACTATGATCACCCCCAAACTGAGAACCTAAAGCTCTCGAACTCTGACCCTATCCTGACAGAATGGAGCGGTCAAATCTCCTACCTGCAAATCGTGGAGGCGCACTAGTCGCCGACTGGCCTGAATGTCTACCTCGATCCCCCTCTATAATCACTAACTGCCCCTATAGATCTATCCCTCTTGCTTTGTCCTCTATCAATATCACGATCACCCCTTTGTGGATGTTGTCATCCCTCTAAATTCTGGGCATGAGCTTGAATGCGGGAAATATCCATCCTATCTTGCAACGAAGCCATCAAGCAGTCCTTGAAAAAATGCGGCCCTAATCCACTCATGAATCGGTGCACTCTATCCCCCATGTCGGCCACCATAGTCAGGGCATATCTAGCCAACGAATTAAACTGAAGGCTATACTCCCGGGCACTCATATTTCCTTGTTTACAATTTAAGAACCTATTCGCTCTAGCTCGGCAGACCTCGGGTGGAAAATAGTGGAGGATGAAGGCATCTACAAATTCTTGCCAAGCAGGAGGAGGCGCATCCTCTTTTCTTGATGATATCCAATTATTTACCATAATACCGCCACATCTCGGAGTCTATCCACAGATTCAGTTTCAGAGGCATGAATAATCTTCAATGTTCTCAACATTTCAACAATAAAACTTTGCGGGACTTCATTCGGCTTTGACCCGAAAAACTCCGGAGGATTCAAACTCATGAAATCACGGGCTCTGGTACTAGCTACCCGATCACTTGGACCCGCATTCTACCGTTGTGCCTGGGCGGCAACTAATTGCGTCAATAGATGAATTGCCTTGGTCACTTGTTGACCCGAAGCAGCCGGTGGAGGAACTGGAGGCATAGGAGCTGGCGCTGATGCCCCTTCCTGTTCTTCTATAAAGGAGCTGGAGCTGATGCCCCTTTAGATAGAGCCTCATTTTGTGATTCACCCTCTTAGCATGGGCCCGACTAACTCTCTGAGCCTGACTGGTCTCCTCAACTACTACTGACTTGCCCTTCTGGGCTGCTATCGCTTTTCTCCGAGGCATCGCTGAAAACATAACAATCCGTCAGAAGAGATCATCCTAATAACACAGCTCTATCGCACGATCTAAGATCCAAAGAAAGGTAACACCCTAAATGTCCTGTAGCCTCCTGTTTATAGATGTGGTGCACAACACACCGATAAATAAGACTCTACCAGACACGGCCTGTAGACATTCCGAGGACAAACTGCTCTGATACCATTTCTGTCACGACCCAACCCCGTGGGCCGTGACTGGTGCCCGAGCTGGGCACCCGTACGTACCTATTTACCAAATCGATATAACCATATCTTGTTCGCATTCAGCATATAACAATTAACACAATTATTTTTTCTTTCTGAAACGGTCGCGTATATCATACATATCAGACCAAAGTATAAATACATACAAGCTGTTGAGGCTGTCATAGCAAACCACAAACGTAATCGAACATCAGTGACCCACGACCCACATATATGTCTACAGGCCTCTAACAAACGTAACAGAATCATATGACGGGACAGGGCCCCGCCGTACCCCTGAATATACGCATACATATACATGACAGAGAAATATGTACCAAAAGATGGGCTCCAGAACAAGGGAGCACTCCCGAGTAGAAGAATAGGTAACCTAGACCGTCGGGTCTCTTACACGAGCGTCTGTACCTGCGGGCATGAAACGCAGCCCCCGAAAAAAGGGGGTCAGTACGGAATATGTACTGAGTATGTAGGGCATAAAATACGGAGAATAGAAACGTAACCAGAACAACGGTGCAAGAAAGTAGGTGCAATAGTCAGAATACCAAGATACTTATTTTCCGAACGTACATCATACTTACCGGTGCCATATGTTGAAAAAGTACCAAAAATGAATAAATCATCTAGAGTGCCGAAATGATTACTTCCCAAACACAGACCTTACGTGCTGGCGTCCTAGGTCTCCGTATACATATTCATACAACCAATCTATATATGTATATACATATCATATACTGCCGTGGAACGTACGGCCCGATCCATATATACATACCATATTGCCATGGAACGTACGGCCCGGTCCATAATATACATATCATATTGCCGTGGAACGTACGACCCGGTCCATAATATAGAATACACTGCCGAGGAACGTTCGGCCCGATCCATAATATAATATATACTGCCGTGGAACGTACGACCCGATCCTTAATATCTTATATACTGCCGAGGAACGTTCGGCCCGATCCATAAATAATATAACATATTGCTGCGAAACGTGCAGCCCGATCCATACATATCATATACATACCGTCATATCATCTTACCGAATTCTTTTAGAAACACAATTCTCTTACTTATATCAAATACTTATCAGAATACTCGTAACGGACCATTTATGTCAGATTACACACCCATATCAGAATATTCATATTAGAACATTTATATCAAGATACTTACATCAAATACTCATATTGAAGTACTCGTATCAAAATGTTCATATTAGGATACTTATATCAAAGTGGGAAACACTTATATCAAATCACTTATCGGACTGTTTATATCGTGATAGTGAAATCAGTATATTCGTATCAGGGTTTCTAGATACATATCTCGGAGGGTGCATACGAATCAGAACAAACCGGGAACGGTAGCCAAAGGTTTTCCTTAACTATTGTACGAAAATGAACCAAATAGGGCAACACAATTAGGTCTCGGGGACTGTGGGCCCACCCCGGGTCAAGTCGAGGTGGCGGACATGAATCACGGACATTTGGGGTCCATGGAATCATACATGGAAGTTTCGAAGCGACTCGATTACATTTACAAAAGTTTCGGACATTTGATCGCTTTTCAACAAAATATGAGTTTTATAGTTCAATTCAATTGAATGAATAGTACTCGATTTCAGATTCGGATTTCCATGAACAAGATTTCCCCCGGGGCTCAAATATCGACCTGGTATACCTAAGACATGCCAAAAGAAGGAATGGGGTAGCCTTACATACCTTGTATGCTCTTTACGCCTTTCCAAATTCAATTCCCGTTTCGCCCAAAATCTGCAATTGGTCACATTTACCAATTCTCAATTTCCCATCTTTAAGTATTCAATCTTTATTCATAATTGCCTACAGAAATTTGGGCAGCATCTCCCCTATACATATAGCATCCCCGAGAATTTAACTCGGCCAATACAATCAACAACAACCCAACAACAACACCAACAACAACAACAATCACTATAAAACACAATATAACCTAACTAGTCATCTTTCCAACATAATGTCATAACCTTCATTCTAACTTCGTATATTCAAATCAATATCGCCATTCTCGTATTCATTTCTAATCAAGATCATTACAACACAATTCAGATGTATTTCATATCATTTCTACGAAATATTCACAAGATATACAAAATATACAAACTTTCCACCAAAACATAATTCATCCAAAACTTCAAATCTTCAACCTACATATTCATAACATATTTCCATCTTCCAATTTCATCAACCATAATCATAATTTACATCTTAACAACTTCATTTCCATAATATCACAAAATCATTCTAAAGTGACATAATCTTCTACATTCCATATTTTCAACTTCCACCAAATTTATTCAACTTTCATTTCCAATATAAATTTCACCAAAACCACAACTAGAATACAACATAAAATTCAACTCATATTATTTATACAACAATATACATATGTGTCCACTTACATATATGCACACCCACTTTGCAAACTTCCATATTTCCATAAATTCTATTCATTTATACATACTACAACATAAACAAACCTTCATAACATAATAAAAAGGGATTAAATCTTACCTTTCTTCTTCAACTTCTTCACTTGACTAGAATGCGGAAACGACGAAACGGATGACTTATCTTCCGAAAAAATTATACCACGTTGTAGACGACCCTTGAATTAGTAGGAATACCACAAGAAAATAATTTTAGAAGCAAGATTTCAAGGGGTGAAATTTCTATGGCCAAACCCGAAATGGCCTTATTTTTGCTCTTCTTTGTGTTTTGTTCTTGGTTCTTGAAGTTTCTAATGAATAAATAATGCATATATGGCCCCTTATATTAATTTGGCACATGGAAATTAATCAATTTGGTGGGCTTGGACCAGGTATGGCCGGCCACCCCCTCACTTTGGGCCTAAATATTTCTTTTCATTTTTTTTGGGCCAACTCGGTTGGTCTCGAGTTGGGCCTAGCCCACTGACCTTTCGACCTTAAAACGTTCATATCTCCTTGTACCGACGTCACCTGGGAACCCACGACCTATGGATGGAAAGCTAACTCAATTATATACAACTTCTATTTCTTGGTGTTTTTCCAAATTCGAAACTTATAATACCGTTTTTGCCCCTCAAAGTCAGGTCACCCGAAAACGTTTTATTAAAAATATTCGTTTGGAGGACTTCCACTTTGATTTGGCCCAAGGGTCCTTCATGAGTTGTGTTTAACTTTACATATGTGATTCATATGACTTTTCAGATGTTTCAAAAAAAATCTCGATGTGTGGGCCCCACCTCAGCTTACGAATAATCCGACGTTCAAAAATACGGGATGTAACATCCTCCCCCCCTTTAGAACATTCGTCCTCGAATGTTAAACTGACCTTATGGGGTCTCTTAATACCTCCGGGGAGGTCCCTGTCTTTCCTTCAAAAATTTTCAAACGTTACAATTGCTATCTCTTTTTCTTCCATTTACTTACTTTTCTCTTCTTTCCTAATATTATTGTACCAGAAGCTCCTACCCTTATCGTAATAAGTTCAGTATTCGCTTAATTCATAACATCTCTATATCACACCTTTTACTTGTCTCCTGAATTTCGTTTAGCTAACATCTTTCATATGTCGCACACTGGCCACTGGGGCCCACCGCGGATCGGTACAGTCATAAACAGGATATCATGTGTATATTTATGCTTTTACTATCATTTCTTCATAAAACATTTCCAAACACTTATTCAAACTTATTCTGGTTCCAGAACTGTATTGCATTTCTCTCCTTTTTCACCTGCCGAGTCTGCCTTGGCCTACCCGACCTATTCAGCGTTTTTGACCGTTCGGTACATTCTAATTTTCTTTCGGTTACCCCAGATTTCCCATCTGTCTTTTATTTTTACATTCATAAAAATTTTGGTACACTTCCCAGGGGGTCACCCATCCCAAAATTGCTCTGGCCCTAGCACGCTTAACCTCGTAACTTTTACACATTTTGACATGTTAATGCTGATATAATTGCGTCGACTGCCGACACGACCTTTTCCACATCATTTAGGACAAGTCGGGGGTCTTCACAATTTTTGGAAGTTTTTCGTAGCGGGTCCCACCCTGATCTAGGGAGGGTCGTTCATTTTTTTTTTTTTCTAATTATGTAATTATCAAATTTGGGTTTTATCCCAATTCTATCAGGGACTAGGAGGGGAAAATACATCACCAAATAGAGTTTAAATCTGTCAATGCATATACATTTCGGGAAAGGAAGATTAACATACCCGTATCCGCGTTTGGTGGCACCCCCGGGTCCTGTCGACTGGCCAAAGCATATGTGCGTTCGATGGACCGCTAGAACTGAGAACTCCGCCCCGACCTCTATCGCGACCTGCTGGTGTCAGTATACCTTGCCCCGTAGGGCGCATGGCTACAGAACGGGAAGATGGACCAGCAATTGATCCGGTAGGCTGGGCTGCACTAGCTGAACCTCTTTTAAGCGGACAATCCCTCATATAATGGCCCTGATAGCCACAAGTAAAACAAGCACCCATGGTACCGGAACCTCTGACCCCCTGCGAACCCGAGGCCCTGGAGCTCTGGCCTGCCCCTGAGTGCCCAGTGCTATCAAATCGCCCGCCCGTGAACTGGGAAGACATACTACGGGCTGGCTGAGAGAAATACCCACCGTGCTGCTGCTGAGGCTGACTGTCTCGAGACTCCCCGAAATATCTGACTGATCTGGCCCTCTTGGGCTGGCCCCGGTAGTAGTCTCTATCGGACAGACGCGTTCTGCGTCTATCCTCCATCCCCTGGGCATACGCCTGCACCCGGGCTGGGAAGCCATCGCCAGACAACTATCAATCAGGTAATCATCCAATCCCATCACATACCGATGCATCCTGTCAGCCATATCCGCCACAATGGTAGGTGCATATCTGGCCAGAGAATCAAACTCTAAGCTTTACTCTCGGACACTCCTGCCATTCTGTCTCAGCAGTAAAAATCTGTCAACTTTCGCCCGCCGCAACTCTGGGGGCAAAAAGTGGCTGAGAAAGGCGGCTACAAACTCATCCCATACAGCTGGGGGAGCACCCTCGCCTCTGGACAACTCCCAGGACTCATACCAGTTAAGAGCTACATCTCGCAATCTGTGTGAAGCCAACTCGACAGATTCGGTCTCCGAGGCCTTGACTAGCCCCAGCACACGCCGCATCTGTCGAATGAAATCATGGGGGTCCTCGTCGGGCTTTGACCCATAAAACTCCGGAGGATTGCAGGTCAGAAAGTGGCGAACTCTTTTACTGTCACGTCTATCCACATAATCACCCCCTGGTCCAGACCTGTGAGCCTGCGCTGCTACTATCCTCGTCAGCATCTCTCATTGCCCTATACTCTGCTCCTAACTGAGGAGCTGATGGCTCGGGCGCTGGAGCCTCTGGAGCTACTGGCGGAGCCGCCTCCTGATCCATAGTGGTAGCGGCTGCTGCTCCAGGCTCCTCCAACGGTGGTGGCGTAGCAGAGCCCTCTGGCTGAGGCATAACCTCGGATATAGTCTGAGCATGGGCCCGAGTAACTCTCTGAACCTGACTGGTCTCCTCAACTACTACTGACTTGCCCTTCTGGGCTGCTGTCGCTTTTCTCCGAGGCATCGCTGAAAACATAACAATCCGTCAGAAGAGATCATCCTAATAACACAGCTCTATCGCACGATCTAAGATCCAAAGAAAGGTAACACCCTAAATTTCCTGTAGCCTCCTGTTTATAGATGTGGTGCACAACACACCGATAAACAAGACTCTACCAGACACGGCCTGTAGACATTCTGAGGACAAACTGCTCTGATACCATTTCTGTCACGACCCAACCCCGTGGGCCGTGACTGGTGCCCGAGCTGGGCACCCGTACATACCTATTTACCAAATCGATATAACCATATCTTGTTCGCATTCAGCATATAACAATTAACACAGTTTTTTTTTTCTTTCTGAAACGGTCGTGTATATCATACATATCAGACCAAAGTATAAATACATACAAGCCGTTGAGGCTGTCATAGCAAACCACAAACGTAATCGAACATCAGTGACCCACGACCCACATATATGTCTACAGGCCTCTAACAAACGTAACAGAATCATATGACGGGACAGGGCCCCGCCGTACCCCTGAATATACGCATACATATACATGGCAGAGAAATATGTACCAAATGATGGGCTCCAGAACAAGGGAGCATTCCCGAGTAGCAGAATAGGTAACCTAGACCGTCGGGTCTCTTACACGAGCGTCTGTACCTGCGGGCATGAAACGCAGCCCCCGAAGAAAGGGGGTCAGTACGGAATATGTACTGAGTATGTAGGGCATACAATACGGAGAATAGAAACGTAACCAGAACAACGGTGCAAGAAAGTAGGTGCAATAGTCAGAATACCAAGATGCTTATTTTCCGAACGTACATCATACTTACCGGTGCCATATGTTGAAAAAGTACCAAAAATGAATAAATCATCTAGAGTGCCGAAATGATTACTTCCCAAACACAGACCTTACGTGCTGGCGTCCTAGGTCTCCGTATACATATTCATACAACCAATATATATATGTATATACATATCATATACTGCCGTGGAACGTACGGCCCGATCCATATATACATACCATATTGCCATGGAACGTACGGCCCGGTTCATAATATACATATCATATTGCCGTGGAACGTACGGCCCGGTCCATAATATAGAATACACTGCCGAGGAACGTTCGGCCCGATCCATAATATAATATATACTGCCGTGGAACGTACGGCCCGATCCTTAATATCTTATATACTGCCGAGGAACGTTCGGCCCGATCCATAAATAATATAACATATTGCTGCGGAACGTGCAGCCCGATCCATACATATCATATACATACCGTCATATCATCTCATGTCATATCTTATCATCTCATATCATATCTTCAAACGTGCTATCATACTTACAGACTCCTTTTAGAACATTTTCCATGAAGGTTAGGGACATTAAGACTTACCGAATTCTTTTAGAAACACAATTCTCTTACTTATATCAAATACTTATCAGAATACTCGTAACGGACCATTTATGTCAGATTACACACCCATATCAGAATATTCATATTAGAACATTTATATCAAGATACTTACATCAAATACTCATATTGAAATACTCGTATCAAAATGTTCATATTAGGATACTTATATCAAAGTGGGAAACACTTATATCAAATCACTTATCGGACTGTTTATATCGTGATAGTCAAATCAGTATATTCGTATCGGGGTTTCTAGATACATATCTCGGAGGGTGCATACGAATCAGAACAAACCGGGAACGGTAGCCAAAGGTTTTCCTTAACTATTGTACGGAAATGAACCAAATAGGGCAACACAATTAGGTCTCGGGGACTGTGGGCCCACCACGGGTCAAGTCGAGGTGGCGGACATGAATCACGGACATTTGGGGTCCATGGAATCATACATGGAAGTTTCGAAGCGACTCGATTACATTTACAAAAGTTTCGGACATTTGATCGCTTTTCAACAAAATATGAGTTTTATAGTTCAATTCAATTGAATGAATAGTACTCGATTTCAGATTCGGATTTCCATGAACAGGATTGCCCCCGGGGCTCAAATATCGACCTGGTATACCTAAGCCATGCCAAAAGAAGGAATGGGGTAGCCTTACATACCTTGTATGCTCTTTACGCCTTTCCAAATTCAATTCCCGTTTCGCCCAAAATCTACAATTGGTCACATTTACCAATTCTCAATTTCCCATCTTTAAGTATTCAATCTTTATTCATAATTGCCTACAGAAATTTGGGCAGCATCTCCCCTATACATATAGCATCCCCGAGAATTTAACTCGGCCAAAACAATCAACAACAACCCAACAACAACACCACCAACAACAACAATCACTATAAAACACAATATAACCTAACTAGTCATCTTTCCAACATAATGTCATAACCTTCATTCTAACTTCGTATATTCAAATCAATATCGCCATTCTCGTATTCATTTCTAATCAAGATCAATACAACACAATTCGGAAGTATTTCATATCATTTCTACGAAATATTCACAAGATATACAAAATATACAAACTTTCCACCAAAACATAATTCACCCAAAACTTCAAATCTTCAACCTACATATTCATAACATACTTCCATCTTCCAATTTCATCAACCATAATCATAATTTACATCTTAACAACTTCATTTCCATAATATCACAAAATCATTCTAAAGTGACATAATCTTCTACATTCCATATTTCCAACTTCCACCAAATTTATTCAACTTTCATTTCCAATATAAATTTCCCCATAACCACAACTAGAATACAACATAAAATTCAACTCATATTATTTATACAACAATATACATATGTGTCCACTTACATATATGCACACCCTCTTTGCAAACTTCCATATTTCCATAAATTCTATTCATTTATACATACTACATCATAAACAAACCTTCATAACATAATAAAAAGGGATTAAATCTTACCTTTCTTCTTCAACTTCTTCACTTGACTAGAATGCGGAAACGACGAAACGGATGACTTATCTTCCGAAACAATTATACCACGTTGTAGACGACCCTTGAATTAGTAGGAATACCACAAGAAAATAATTTTAGAAGCAAGATTTCAAGGGGTGAAATTTCTATGGCCAAACCCGAAATGGCCTTATTTTTGCTCTTCTTTGTGTTTTGTTCTTGGTTCTTGAAGTTTCTAATGAATAAATAATGCATATATGACCCCTTATATTAATTTGGCACATGGAAATTAATCAATTTGGTGGGCTTGGACCAGGTATGGCCGGCCACCCCCTCACTTTGGGCCTAAATTTTTCTTTTCATTTTTTTTGGGCCAACTCGGTTGGTCCCGAGTTGGGCCTAGCCCACTGACCTTTCGACCTTAAAACGTTCGTATCTCCTTGTACCGACGTCACCTGGGAACCCACGACCTATAATACCGTTTTTGCCCCTCAAAGTCAGGTCACCCGAAAACGTTTTCTTAAAAATATTCGTTTGGAGGACTTCCACTTTGATTTGGCCTAAGGGTCCTTCATGAGTTGTGTTTAACTTTACATATGTGATTCATATGACTTTTCAGATGTTTAAAAAAAATCTCGATGTGTGGGCCCCACCTCAGCTTACGAATAATCCGACGTTCAAAAATAGGGGATGTAACAGAGATAATCTTATAACACAGCTCTATCGCACGATCTCTTAAGATGAAAGATGGTCATTTTTCCTAAATGCCCGGTAGCCTCCTGTTTATTAGTGTGGCGCGCAACACACCACGAATAAGACTCTACTAGACAGGGCGTGTAGACACTTCCTAGGACTGAACTGTTCTGATACCACTTGTGTCACGACCCGACTAGGGGCCATGACGGGTACCTGGGGCTAACCACCGAGCACAACTCATTCTATTACTTATCATACCCATTATACGTTTTTTCATTATTCCCGTGCTCATAATTATAGGAAAACTATTTTCATTTGAAACATGCTTACCTTTATATATATAATCCCTTCAGCTATTAAAATAATATGTATACATACGAGGAGAAACCGTGAGACCATACTACCCACACATACGTATCTACAAGTCTCTACTAGAGTGCTAGACATAGGGACGGGACAGGACCCTGTCGTGCCCAAAATACATATGTAGATACACAAAAGAATAAGTCAATGGCACCTCCGGGACAATGGAGTGCTCTTAAATCAACTAGTAGCTCCTACGAGTCTGGATCACCTCCCTGTCTACCTGTAGGCATGAACACAGCATCCAAAGAAAACGGACGTCAGTACGAACATTGTGCTGAGTATGTAAGGCATGAATGAAATGAACATATTAGAGAAATCATAAGACATAAGATGAGGATGTAACCTGTGTAACCTTTAAGGATGGATACATTTCATACATATATAATATATAATCGTAGTACATGTACCATCGTAGCGCATACATCATCGTATCATATATATATCATCATCGTTAACCCGCGTCCGGGTAACCATCATATGTTGCCCACTAGGGTGTCATGCCCGACCCTCTAGGCTCGGTGTAAACATAGCAGCCCGCCTTAGCGGTGATATGCCCGACTATTTAGGCACGGTGGAATCGTATGCAGCCCGCCTTCATGGTGACATGCCCGGCCAACTAGGCACGGTGGGATCGTATCGTCATATAGTCAACACAACATATCATTATTATACAACTCATAGGCATATCATGACCTCATCATAACTTAGCATTATTATACATTTATCATCAAAACATACATTAGAACTTGAAGGCATCTATGGCTATGTCGGGGTGACATAAGGTCGTGAACCCCCGATTACATTATTGAGTGGTCATTATCATCATATCTCACCTTGAAGGGACTAACATTTTAAGGTGAGTGTTCACAATAAAAAACATCGATGGAACCATACTTAGGATCATTAATCTCATAGACATCGTATGTTAATCTAGGATTCTTTATACTTACTCATCGTCATCATTATCATCGTATTCATGACATATTTCTCATCATTATCTCATAAGAAGTTCTTTATCAACGTTGACTCATAGTTCCCGGAATGTAAGAAAGTCATGGAGAGGTAGGGAAAATAATATCATAGGAATCATACAAGGATCATTAGCTTCATAGGAATGTCATATCATGAGCTTTAGGACTTCTAGACTTAGATTCATCATTCATCATTAACATGCTCGTATCGTATCCCTTTTCTTTATCATGTGCGTAAGTAGCTCCGTATAGTCATGGACTCGTAATTTCCGTTATTTAGGAAGATTATGGAAATTAGGAAGATTCATGCCTTAGAAGGAAAGGATTAGCCTTACATACCTCTTTCGTTTAGCTACTCTATCGTTTGATCGTTCTTCTTTGTTGCTCGCGTTTCTACCTTCAAGAAAGTTTGTAGTAACATTAGCTAATCGATTATAAGAACATGCTTACTAAGGCTAGAGAAAATTGGGCAGTATTTACTTTGTTTATATAACTTTCCTCATTTTACATATCAACTCCCAAACATCCATCACAACATTCGCAATATTATAAAAAACAATCATCATTCATCTACGTTATCCACCATTCACAATTTCACTTCAATTCCTCCATAATCGAGGTCATAGTTCACTATTCCATTTTCTCACATATAATGCTTATCCCATATTCTAAATGTCACTTATAGCATACTTATAATCACAACATATCAATTTTCATGATTCACTCCAAACTACTTACTCAAAAATGACACTATTCCCACATTCATAACCTATTTTCTATATCCTTCTACAATCCAAGTGTTTCAACTTTTCAACACCTTAAACAACATGGAATAATCATAAAACTCACGTTAGATAATGGAAGAATAAGCCTTGAATGGAAATACTCTTCTTGCACCAAAACCCTAGTTCACTTCCATTGGAATTTCTTGGCTTAGATGAACTTTAATGTGTTTCATACACTTGATTTTGTGGGTTTGATATAGTTGATCATAGATTTCTCTTGGGTTCTTGTGGATGAAGAGTAGACAGGGTTTTAGAGAATTCTTGAAGTGTGAAGTGAGGAAATGAAATGAATTAAATGAGAGAGGTCTTTATATGAACTTTTAAAATCTGTCCCGACATGAACATACAGACCAACATACGGTCCGTATAAATTATATTGACCGTGTGTTTGGTCGTAATTTTGATCCAGTGAGGGGTGCCAATCTGGGCTGATTATACGTCCAGACATACGGCCAATATAATTTATACGGCCAGTATGTTGGGCCGTATAATGCCCAGTTTTCCGAACTCATTCTCGTCGACTCGTTTGATCTCTAATCCTTATGGAGCCTTCTTAACACTTGATTATCACCTCATTAGCAATCTAAGGGATGTTATACTTCTTCTCCAAGACACCATTAAGTCATTATTAACTCATTACTCGTAAATCGTCTTCCGATACATAGCATATACCTTGCCTTTCTTGGCAACTTCCGTCTCTTTCCTCGAATGTCTTTGAAACCTCATTTAAAGTCATCAAATGTTATTTCATACTTATCAAAACATCGTATACGTCGCGCCCTTCGTTAGTCTATTCAATGTACTCTAACGGGAAATTTCCAGGGTGTAACAGAATTCAATTGTGATTGGATGCTTTGTGATGACTATGGTGGTTAGGACTCCAGTCCCAGCAGTGTTGAAATCTTTGAAATGTTTAATCCATTGATCCTCAGGAACGACGGCTGGGTTCATCAATGAACATGCCGCTCCAGTGTCCATGAAAGCAATAACCTGGATTGGTTTATCCCATTTGGATGGATAAACTTTAAGCTGGACCTGCGGGATCACCATGATGCTGTTGATATCTTCTTAAGACTTTCCCTCTGGTTCTGAAATCTGGTAATATTCATCGCCATATTCTTCGTACACATCCATAGAAAATAGGGTCTTCTCTGTGGGTTCATCCTCTAATGAGAGAACAGATTCAAGATCGTCATCTTCACCTAGATGGATACCAGTGTAGTCCTATATTTCAGTAAGAAGCTTGATCGACCTTCTGGATTGGGGACAATGTTTTGCATAATTCCCAATATTGTTGCAGATGAAGCATCTGTCACTTTTTCGGGACTTGGCTAGGCTCCTTTTCCTGAAATATTTTGTGCACCTCCTGAACTGCGATCTTTCTCCTGAAGGCCTTGGCCATTTGAATCTCTTGAATCTTCCTTTTCATCTGGGGGCATGGCACGAACATCATGACCCAGTAATTATGTCAGACTTCCCGCAAGCTTTATCAAGGGCTAGATTGTTTCGTATGATCTGCTTCAAAACAGATCTCTTTGTGCAGATATCATCCAATGCTAGAAATATTGCTTGTCTGATGTAGCCGACCAGTGGGATCGTTATTGATTGGAATTTCTCCTCAATGATCGTCATGGTCCAACTTGCTAACATCTTTGGAAGTGATGAAACAAAGGCTTGCTTGAAACTAGCTTCTCCGCCTAACTCAAAGAACATTTTAACCATCTTCTGAAAATGGATATCGATGACATCTCTATCAAATGCTACGCATTTCATTTCGAAGAACTATCTCCTTAGTTTTTCTTGCCTTTGGCCGGTATCTCCACAAAATACTTCTTGGAGTATTTTGATGTTGAAAGAAAAGTCTTGGGATATGAGAAACATATTTTTGTCCTGTATCCCAAGTGAATTCCACCAGTCTCTGAGAATTTCGGAGAACCTTGAAGTGAATTGTGACAGGATCATGTACGTTTCCCGTTCAACAAGATTCTTTGTCACCATCCAAGTGAAGAAATCCTGGAACCTTTGGGGCCATTTTGATACTTTAATATTATCTAGACTGAAAGTATGGAATCCAGTCCCAACGTATTTTGCGGTTGTTGGTTCTGGCCTTCTTTCTGGAATTGGCTCATCTGTCATCCCGTCACGATCATCATCTACTTCAGAGATTTCTGGTTCTCTGGGTTGATTCATGAATATTGGTAGGTTATCTTCTTCTGAAGAGTCAACTGAGGAATCTTCACTTGTCTCAACACTTTTGTTATATCCCGAATTTTTATACGTCGAATTATTCGCAAGCTAATCGACATAAGTTAAAGACGGGATTATTCTTGGATATGAAATAGGAATTTTTAATTTTCAATTTTAATTAGTACATGATTTGTTTATAAATTTCAATTAGTATAAAATTATTATTGGACATTAGGGACTAATTATCTATGATTAGATTATTAAGTAGGGATTAGTGATTAATTAAAATTAATTAATTTAATTATGTTTGTGGGCCACACCCGTTTTAAAATTAAAAAAAAACAATGATGACTCATGCAAGTGGACACGTGTCCTATGGTGAGGGAGTAAATATATGAGATGACTCATGCTATCATATTTCACTTTGCAAAAAATTCAATTCAAAAAAAAAAAGAGCAACATTTCCATGGTTGCTCTCGGCCAGCCATGGATGGGGGAAAAATATTTTGTTGCTATTTTGGATTAAGTTTCAAGTGATTTGCAAGTTCAAGGAGGTGATAGCAACATTGGATATTGAATTGAGGAAGAAGAAATAGTGAAATTGGAGCAAATAAGTGTAGAAATTCCTCCGAGTAAATTAAGGTAAGATTTTCTTATTTTGTGGTATAATTGTATTAATGGTATTGTAATGGAAGGATTAAAATTGGATTGGTTAAAATGGGAAGTAAGAAATTGCATGAAATGGTTGTTATATGAAGTTGTGGGTTGAAAGGATTAAAAGTATGATTTATGTTCATATGTCGTTATTCGTGTTGTGGTCGTCTTGTCGTTGATGTGGATTCTAGATTTGGAAGAAAGAAGTGTATAATCTTAAAACGTTAACGATTTGGATTGGAAAAGGATTAAGAAGGGTTGTTGGATTGTTAGAGCTGTTTATGGGCTGAATTGTAAGGGTTTTTATATGCATATCCCTATTACTGTCATTGTTTATATTTCTGTAATAACAGGAGGTCAATTGGAAGTTCGGGTTAGGCGAGTATATAGGGGAAATGCTGCCCGATTTCCGTTAAGTTCTTAACTAATGAAAATCCTAATCAAGAAAGTATGAATTAAAGAATGAGTCCTATAAATGATTGGTTACAGATTTATAAGCTAGGAAGTATAGTTTACTAACGATAGCATTACTTTCATATTAAATAGGCTAAAGGGGCAACGAAGTGAACTTGGTTACGGTTAACCTATAACAAGTATGTAGAGTTATCCGGTCTTTCTTTTTGGCACGATCCTTATCATATGAACGAACACAGTGAGCAAGCAAGTTCCAAAGACTCTGTTCTTAGAGAGTGTAGAGATACTTGTATCGTTGGCCTCCTATGTTTTATGTCCATAACTCCCAGAGACTTTTCATATTAGCTTCTTATGTCACCAGAGGGGTTCAGAGAATCCTTTTCTGAGTTTTACATGCATTTATATATGGATCGGGCCGTACGTTCCTTGGCACTAACATATTATATTTATGGATGGGGCCGTACGTTCCTCGGCACTAACATATTATATTTATGGATCGGGCCGTACGTTCCTCTGCACTAACATATTATATTTATGGATCGGGCCGTACGTTCCTCGACACTATTATATTATATACGGATCGGGCTATACGTTCCACAGCACTATCAGATATATTGTAATCTATGCCTATCATACGTCGTAGAGTCAGTCTCTGTCATATAGAGTTATGTAGATATTCTCAGATGTTAGCCACAGATGCATTCTATTATTGAGGCTGGTTTTCATGATTCATCTGTACTTGATGTTCTTATGCTTTATATACTCAGTACATATTCCGTACTGATCCCCTTTGTTCGGGGGGCTGCGTTTCATGCCCGCAGGTACAGACGCTCGATTCGATGATCCCCCAGCTTAGGATTTCCAGTCAGCTGTCTTGGAGAGCTCCGTTGTTTCGGAGCCTAGACTTTTGGTACAGATCTTCTGATGTATTTATATATGGTTGTCCAGGGGTACGACGGGCCCCTATCCCGTTATATTTCATTGTTAGTACTCTTAGAGGTCTGTAGACATGTGTGTGGGTTGTATATAGATTATGGTCAGCTGTGTCTATATAGTTGTTGTAGATGTTTCTGTTGGTTGTGGCAGCCTTGCCAGCTTGCATATGTTATCGATACTTAGTGGCAGCCTTGTCGGCTTGCGTAGTATATTGACTTGTGGTGGCAGCCTTGTCGGCTTGCGTATTATAATGATATATAGTGGCAGCCTCGTCGGCTTGGGTATTTGATTTCATTGTGATTGGTTGAGACTCCATAGGGGACAAATTATCTTGATATGTGATGTTGAGGACCTTGTGTCTATGTCGATTCCCATGTTGTCTATAGTGTCAGTTTGATTATGTCTAACAGGTATACATATGGGTGTCCAGCTCGGGCACTAGTCATGGCCCACTGAGCTAGGTCATGACAAAAGTGGTATCAGAGCAGTTCATCCTCGGAGTGTCTACAGACCGTGTCTAGTAGAGTCTTGTTTATCGGTGTATTGTGCACCCTATCTATAAACAAGAAACTACAGGACATTTAGGATGTTACCTTTCTTTCATATCTAAGATCGTGCGATAGAGCCCAGCCATAGGAAATGAAATTCCTTATACTAACCCTTGATTTTAGCTGAAGAACGGCATCGACAGAAGAAAGTGACTGATAATACTAGAAGTTACAAAGTACACAGGTAATCAACAACGCGAAAGATGTATGACGGATAAGGTAAGAATATTGAAGTTTGATTGAAATGTAAAGTTGAAGAGTGAAAGGGAAGTTAGATAGGAAAGTATAACAGGACAGATCGTTAAAGGATCAGGTACGTCTCGAAGTGTGATATGTGAGGTAAGTTTTGACATCTTTATATTTTTACTTGAAATTAGGAGCCCTGTGTGGCTATGATATGATATGAAATATATGTATATATGTTGGCCCTCTGAGGAATTGTTGGTATTTTTTTGCGTGCAGGTTTTGGGATAGTGAGACGTACAGAGGAAACTCTGCCAAATTTTTTCCAGAAATAGAAAAAAAAAAGAGATATAAGTTCATAATATGTCTTGAAAGCCGACATCGATAGGGTAAATTTATCATGATGGATCAAAGCTTCAAGAGATACCCTCCATGTCATCCGTAAGAGGCACCATTCTTATTTGGGAAATTTCATTTCAAAGAAGCATATATGAGCAGCAAAGTTTGGAATTCATTTGAACGGACCAGAATACTTTCCAGCCACATTTTTACCTTAGAAAGGGCTCATGTTGAAGAGCAAAAACGTCCAGCAATTAAGTTTCACTTTTATTGAAGAGTACAAAGCATACAACAAGTAGTTTATGAACTAAATAATTCGTTCATGACTCAAGAACAAATCTGGAGGTAAACCATGTGAATCAAGCACTAAAAGTCCTGTGGTTCTTGTCGGATTCTAGTTTTTCTTCTGGTGGTGGTTGGAGGATGGTTCATGGTGACATTTTTATTAGTCTTAATCAACAAATTAGAGATGGGATTTGTGGAAAGAAAAACTCAAACTTGTGGGCTGTCTAGGATCATGTGTTTCACGTGTTGTTGATGAGATGCTAGGATAATTTGGAAGGGCTAATGACACTAAGAGATGGTTTAGAAAAGGTGGCAAATCTTAACAGAAGGTTATATTGATGTATCGACTGAACTGATAAGCAGGGATAAATCACGACGAGTTTACAGTTAAAAGGAGTAATAGTATGATTGAGATAAAAATACGGAGGAGGAAGAATTATGACAAATACGAATGTATTGATAAGACAGTTTGTGAGATATTAAGGATAAGATTGACCAAAGGTTAAGTACGCCTACTCCACAAAGTGTAATTAAACCATAGTAAGAATCGTGAATAAGGTTAAGAAGTGTTACACTATAGGATTGATTACGAACAGGATATTATGTGAATATAATAAGGATTGTTATAAAAATGAGTAAAGCGTAGCGAGGAAGTAACTAAAGGATATGATGTGATCAGTGTGAAACGGAAAAGCAAATATAGAACGAATAAGAAAGACTTATAAAGTCCTATAGGGAAAGTTCAGAATAGAGATCAAGTGGTAACGAAAGTGAAAGCGAGCACAAGAAGAGAAGGAGTTGATTGAAAGAAGAAAATAAGAAGAAAGCGAGTGGGATTACAGTGTAGCGATGTGTTATGACATGTATAGCTAAGAAAACGAGTAATATAAGCGACAAGATTGTGAAAGACCAAACTAAAGTAAGATGAGCAACGAGATAGAATAAGTGCCAGAAATGACTGGTATGATAAGAACAAATAAGAATGAACAGAATATGTTTTGAAAATGAGAGAGGGGTTATGTAGAAGTAGTGTTTTTCGAAGGATACAGGAGTAGCATGAGGTTCCTCGTGCACAAAATAAAAGGTGGACATAGACTGGAGAAATGAAAGGAATACTAAAGGAAGCACCCAAGACAGACATAATCAAGTGAGTACGAGTATAAAATAGAAAGGAAAATATATAGCTACGAACTTAAAAGTGCAGTACGACGACAAGGTAGTGAGATAAGACCATTATTAAGACAAATTTGATATGATTTTGAGTAAGTTAGAAGTTAGCATTGGCTACACGACAAGGGTGAAAGAACATAAGGCATAAAGGAGTGCTGCGTATATATGACTCCACCTCGGAAATAGTGAAATCCTTAAAGGACAAGGATTGGGGATTTGCGAAACAACTGATGTATTGTGAAGTTATTAGAAGAAACAGATGATATCTGTTGGGATAAAGATAGTGTTATAAGAAAGCTTGGGACACTTATCATCAGAATATAAGTGCTACCTAATTGAGAATTTGAAACGACTATAAGCACTAGCTAATTACTGATCGGAATAAATGGAATGTGGCTTTGGATAAATCGCTACGTTAATTGCATTACTCGAATACCAACCATTAGATAAGATTTTGTACTATATATCGAGGGTTCTCATCGCTTCGTGATTTGGTCGAGGTTTCGTACGTGGGGAATCAAAGTTATAAATGATAAAGAAAAGACATGGATATAGTATTAGTACAACCCCAAAGGGGGGAAGCGGGTGAAAGCAAAGTAAGTACAAATGGAAACAATTGACACTATAGTATATCCAACATGGATACTCAAACTTCAAGTGAGATCCCATGCTGAAACAAGTTGGTAAGATCTGAAGGCCAGCGATAAACGGATAGCAGTCAGGATGGTATTTGAAACAAGACCAAGGATCATTTGTAAAAATCTTGTATAATATGACATTCAAAAGTGGGTGAATGGTAAAAAGAAAGAGTACGACGAGAGAATGGTAACGAGTCACTTAAGAGATATTATAAAGGATAGCTACGCTATACTGGGTTAAAGGCTAAGATGTTGGCAATAGAGTTGTTCGCCAATGATATTGCAACCTATAAGTAGTGAGGAGAAGGGATAGAGAATCTCCTATAATAGGATATGAGAAAAATCAACGGATGAATCAAAGGAAAGGAGTATGACAGGATAGGCTACGAGCTGTACGAATGAAATAGGTAAGGCAGCATGGATCAGGAGAAGGAAAGGCTATGACTAAGATTGGATATGTTTTAATAGCTATGCAACCTACGAATATTGTATACTAAGGATGAGATCAAGTGAGTACTTGATAAGAAGGGTAAGGATTCAGTAATAACAATGCGGTTGTGATATTTCAGATACATTGAGGGAAGGCATAAGATGGTCTGAACTAAATTACCGAGATAAGGACTAGTACTGAGGGCGAATAGGACATGACCATTGTTAAGCCCCGATACCGATTGAAAAGTACAAGAGAGGAATACAAGGTAAAGCATAAAGACTAGCAAAACAACGCTAAGGTATTTCTCGGGCTAATTTGAGCACTTTCGCATATTCTTGTAAAAGTTGCAACCTAAGGTGTGACAGAAAAATTAAGAGCAAAAATCAGGGTAAAGAGGCAATAAAAGAGTTTAACTTAAAGATAAAGAAACGACACGTGATAATACACCTAAAGTGTTATAAGCTGGACTAAGGGAAATGGTTTAAGCGCGACGATCAGAACAAGCGGGTTACGGATGACAGTGAATTTATATGTCAAATCGAGAACTCTTCGGGGTATACCAGTTGATAAAAGTCAGAGCACAGGGCAGCTGTGTAAAGTTATTATACGAGGAAACTTCAGCGCTACTTGATAACCAAATCTAAAGATTGAGATCAAGAGCCAGAAGCAAAGTGACAGTCAAAATCTTTTAAAAAAAGGAAACGTCGAAAAGTGACACATGATGCGGAAGGTTCCAGAATACGAACTGTAACAGTAGGACGAAGCAAGGTTATTGGAGTAAAATAATATTACACCCTGGGAAAGGGTCATTTATTCGTAGAGTCTGTGAAGGGTCTACAAGTTACCGGAGGTATGAAATACTCAAAGAATAGTAAAGTCTAACAAATCGATAAGGGATGTCTGCACGTTACAAGATCTTATTTAAAGATTAGAAGGTAAAATGAAGTGAACGATGTATCATCTTAAGGGAGTAACTATAGAAAAGGAAAGAGTCGAGTTATAACTAAGTGCACCATGAATACAAGTCTGAACCAATCAGTGACGATATGCATACAAGAGAGACAGTAACATTTCAGCAGAAGAGCTCGCAATACAACTGACAACCGACTGCGAAATAAAGAGGAGAGTAAAGACAATGACGTGGAATTATTACCTCGAGAAGCAACAAAAAAAGGAAGTATTACAGGAATGGTTACGTAGAGATCTGGAATGCATTATAACAGATTGAAGGAAATCGGCCATGAGGAGTATAATTCAGTAAGAGAAATATTTAAGGAAATATTGGGAGCCCAGGACTAGTTTAACATTCGAGGACGAATGTTCTAAAGGGGGGAAGGATGTTATATTCCATATTTTTATACGTCGAATTATTCGCAAGCTAATCGACATAAGTTAAGGACGGGATTATTTTTGGATATGAAATAGGAATTTTTAATTCTCAATTTTAATTAGTACACGATTTGTTTATAAATTTCAATTAGTATAAAAATATTATTGGAAATTAGGGACTAATGAACTATGATTAGATTATTAAGTAGGGATTAGTGATTAATTAAAATTAATTAATTTAATTATGTTTGTGGGCCCCACCCGTTTTTAGATTAAAAAAAAGAATGATTACTCATTGGTGGGACACATGTCAAGCAAGTGGACACGTGTCCTATGGTGAGGAAGTATATATATATGATGAATCATGCTATCATATTTCACTTTGAAAAAAAATCAATTCAAAAAAAAAAAAAAAAACAACATTTCCATGGCTGCTCTCGGCCAGCCATGGATGGGGGGAAAAAAATATTTTGTTGCTATTTTGGATTAAGTTTCAAGAGATTTGCAAATTCAAGGAGGTGATAGCAACATTGGATATTGAACTGAGGAAGAAAAAATAGTGAAATTGGAGCAAATAAATGTAGAAATTCCTCCGAGTAAATTAAGGTAAGATTTTCTTTTTTTGTGGTATAATTGTATTAATGGTATTGTAATGGAAGGATTAAAATTGGATTGGGTAAAATGGGAAGTAAGAAATTGCATGAAATGGTTGTTATATGAAATTGTGGGTTGAAAGGATTAAAAGTATGATTTATGTTCATATGTCGTTATTCGTGTTGTCGTTGATGTGTATTCTAGATTTAGAAGAAAGAAGTGTATAATCTTAAAACGTTAACGATTTGGATTGGAAAAGGATTAAGAAGGGTTGTTGGATTGTTCGAGTTGTTTATGGGCTGAATTGTAAGGGTTTTTATATGCATATCTCTATTACTGTCATTGTTGGTATTTCTGTAATAACAGGAGGTTAATTGGAAGTTTGGGTTAGGCGAGTATATAGGGAAAATGCTGCCCGATTTCCGTTAAGTTCTTAACTAATGAAAATCCTAATCAAGAAAGTATGTATTAAAGAATGAGTCCTATAAATGATTGGTTACAGATTTATAAGCTAGGAAGTATAGTTTACTAACGATAGCATTACTTTCATATTAAATAGGCTAAAGGGGCAACGAAGCGAACTTGGTTACGGTTAACCTGTAACAGGTATGTAAAGTTATCCTTTCTTTCTTTTTGGCATGATCCTTATCATATGAACGAACACAGTGAGCAAGTAAGTTCCAAAGACTCTGTTCTTAGAGAGTGTAGAGATATTTGTATCGTTGGCCTCCTATGTTTTATGTCCATAACTCCCACAGACTTTTCATATTAGCTTCTTATGTCACCAGAGGGGTTCAGAGTATCCTTTTTCTGAGTTTTACATGCATTTATATATATTATATTATATATGGATCGGGCAGTACGTTCCTCGGCACTAACAGATTATATTTATGGATCGGGCCGCACGTTCCTCGGCACTAACATATTATATTGATGGATCGGGCCGTACGTTCCTCGGCACTAACATATTATATTTATGGATCGGGCTGTACGTTCCTCGGCACTAACATATTATATTTGTGGATCGGGCCGTACGTTCCTCAACACTATTATATTATATACGGATCGGGCTGTACGTTCCACAACACTATCAGTTATATTGTAATCTATGCCTATCATACGTCGTAGAGTCAGTTTCTGTCATATAGAGTTATGCAGATATTCTCAGATGTTAGCCACAGATGCATTCTATTATTGAGGCTGGTTTTCATGATTCATCTGTACTGGATGTTCTTATGCTTTATATACTCAGTACATATTCCGTACTGACCCCCTTTCTTCGGGGGGCTGCGTTTCATGCCCGCAGGTACAGACGCTCGATTCGGTGATCCCCCAGTTTAGGATTTCCAGTCAGCTGTCTTGGAGAGCTTCGTTGTTTCGGAGCCTAGACCTTTGGTACAGATCTTCTAATGTATTTATATATGGTTGTCCAGGGGTACGACGGGGCCCTGTCCCGTCATATTTCACTGTTAGTACTCTTAGAGGTTTGTAGACATGTGTGCGGGTTGTATATAGATTATGGTCAGCTCTGTCTATATAGTTGTTGTGGATGTTTCTGTTGGTTGTGGCAGCCTTGCCGGCTTGCATATGTTATCGATACGTAGTGGCAGCCTTGTCGGCTTGCGTAGTATATTGACATGTGGTGGCTGCCTTGTCGGCTTGCGTATTATAAGGATATATAGTGGCAGCCTTGTCGGCTTGCGTATTTGATTTCATTGTGATTGGTTGAGACTCCGCAGGGGACAAATTATCTTGATATGTGATGTTGAGGACCTTGTGTCTATGTCGATTCCCATGTTGTCTATAGTGTCAGTCTGATTATGTCTAACAGGTATACAAATGGGTGTCCAGCTTGGGCACTAGTCATGGTCCACGGGGCTGGGTCGTGACAACTTTCTTCCGTAGGATCAGTATCATATGAATCTTTGTCACTGGATCCTAGGGTATCATCCTCCTCTACATCATTTGTGGGTTGGGCCACGTAGAGGTTAGGAATATTGTGGGCCGAGATCATCAAGTTTTCCAGCTCAGGTTCTTTTGAACCTTCCCCGAGTTCTTTCTTCCGTTTGGACTTCTTTTGGGCCGCCATAAAGTCTTTTCTTTCCCAGACCATTTTTGCAATGTCAAACTCAGGTTCATTGTTTTGTTTTGGGGTAAAAGACATAGGGTCTCGTTTTGTGAATGGGAACATATTGAAAGAATGGTCAAGCTTTGTGGTGGGTATATTTGTGAGGACATGGGGAAAAAGGTGGGTTTTGATGGGCAGCTTTGTGTTTTTTATGGTTCAAGGTGACCATATCTCAGTAGTTGTATTTGTTCTTTAAGGTCAGCCATTTCCTTGGAGAAAGTGGGTTTAGAGGATTGGAGAGGTTCAACAGGTTCTCTCAGCTTTTCATAATTCGTGACCCATGTATCTGGAAGGACTTTGATAAGTTCTTCCATAGAGAGCTGTTTTGGGATTTGGGTGCACATGGTGGTTCCGTTGGTGGCATCGACTTTTAAGAGCAAAGAATTTTCTCCACCTGGAAGAGAGAGATCCATAGTATGATTCTGAACTCGCCAAGCTATTTGGTAGTGTAAAGTAGCCTGAATATCAACTTTAGCTTGTAGAGCACCTTGAATTTGGACTTGGAGCTCCGTTAGATATGGATCATACAGGGACATGTTAAAATTTGGAAATATAGTGACAAAAACTGTCCCAGCATTTAGAGTGACTTCTATAGTACCCAAATTCGCATGTTGGTACTCATTATATCTGGTATCAAGAAGGGCGAGGCGAGCCACAACTGGTTGGCCTTTTCTTCCATGATATGTTAATGCAATTCTAACAACACCAAAATGGATATGGGTGAAACCATGATTTTTCCACTGTCTAGCAAAATCATCTGGAATCTGCAGAGTGATAAATTGTTTCTCTTGAGTAGCTAGAATAGGGTGTTGGTCAAGTTTTGAGGCACCAACATATTCTTTAGCTCCTTTAGGCTTTGGTTGGACTAGGGAACGGATTTGTGACCACGGGGAACATGTCTTTTTAGAAAAAGCAAAATATGGGTTTATGAGGCGTAGGTCGGTGGGCGCCACTTTGTTTTCATCGGGTAGGATATCAACTTCATAAAGGTAGTCATATTTGCAAGAAGGGGCTTTATACAGAGTATGAGACATATTTATTTTTGCTAAGGACTTACAAGGGTTGGACGCAGATGGTAATGACTCAGACATATTTTTACTAAATTGGCCTATGTGTTGATAGATCCAGGTTCTGGGTTATCTTATATTACTCCATATATTGCTGGTCGTATTGGGGTGAAACCCGAGCCAATTAAACCTTTTGAGGTATCTACTGTGGTTGGTGATCCCGTGATAACTAGACAAGTATATAAGAATTGTATAATTGTGGTATTTGACCGTCATACTGAAGTCGACCTAGTTGAGCTGGAAATGTTGGATTTTGACGTGGTTATGGGTATGGATTGGTTGGCCTCATGTTATGCCAATGTTGACTGCCGAATGAAAGTAGTTCGATTTCAGTTTCCGGGAGAGTCCGTGCTTTAATGGAAAGGTAATACAACATCTCCTAGAGGTAGGTTCATTTCCTACCTTAAGGCAAGGAAGATGATAGCTAAAGGCTACATTTATCATCTACTTCGAGTTCATGATACCGAAGCAAAGCCAACGACTTTTCAATTAGTTCCGGTAGTGAACGAATTTCCGGATGTATTTCCCGATGAACTTCCAGGCCTTCCTCCTGAAGGAGAAATTGATTTTGCCAATGATGTATTGCCGGACACCAAGCCCATATCTATTCCTCCTTACCCAATGGCTCCGGCAGAATTGAAAGAGTTGAAGGCACAACTGAAGGATTTGCAAGAGATAGGGTTTATTAGACCCAGTTCATCACCATGGGGAGCCCCTATCCTATTTGTGCGAAAGAAAGATGGCTCTTTACGAATGTGTATTGATTACATGCAGTTGAATAAGGTGACGATCAAGAATACATATTCTCTTCTAAGGATTGATGATTTGTTTTATCAGTTACGAGCGCTAAGTGGTTTTCCAAAATAGATCTAAGGTCAGGTTATCATCAAGTGAGAGTTAAAGAAGAAGATATTCCTAAAACAGCTTTCAGAACAAGATATGGCCATTATGAATTCCGGGTAATGTCATTCGGGTTAACTAATGCTCCGGCAGTGTTTATGAATTTGATGAATAATGTATTCAGGCCTCTTTTAGATTTATTTGTAATCGTGTTTATTGATGATATTCTGGTATACTCTCGGACAGAGGCCGAGCATGTAGACCATTTACGTATTGTCCTTGGAATTCTTCGAACTCGTGAATTGTATGCTAAGTTTTCGAAATGTGAATTCTGGCTAAATTCTGTAACTTTTCTGGGCCATGTTATTTCGGCTGATGGCATTTGAGTTGACACTCAGAAAATTGAGCCTGTGAAGACTTGGCCAAGGCCCACAACGCCTACAGAAGTCCGTAGTTTTCTGGGATTGACAGGTTACTATAGGAGATTCATAGAAGGGTTTTCATCTATATCAGCACCGTTAACGAAGTTAACTCAGAAATCAGCAAAATTTCAGTGGCATGATGCTTGTGAACGCAGTTTTTAGGAATTGAAAGATAGGCTAACTTCAGCCCCAGTCTTGACACTCCTAGAAGGGCCAGATGGTTATGTTATGTATTGTGATGCTTCTGGCGTTGGGTTAGGATGTGTATTAATGCAGCACGGTAAAGTCATTGCTTATGCTTCAAGACAGTTGCGGAAACATGAGAAGAACTACCCAACTCATGATCTTGAACTGGCTGCAGTTATCCATGCACTAAAGATGTGGAGACATTATTTGTATGGTGTACATGTTGATATCTATACAGATCACAAAAGCCTCTAATATATCTTCAAGCAGAAAGAGTTAAATATCCAGTAGAGACGGTCGTTAGAGCTACTGAAAGATTATGATGTGAGCATTTTATACCACCCCGGAAAGGCAAAAATAGTAGCTGATGCACTTAGCCGCAAATCAGTAGGTAGTTTATGTGAAGCTCCTTTGGAGAAGAAAGAACTAATCTATGAGCTCCACAAACTAGCTAATCTTGGAGTTCACCTAAGTGATTCAGGCAATGCAGGAATTGGTATTCACAACACAACTGTTGCATCCTTAGATATGGAGGTGAGAGAGCTCTAATATGAAGATCCTTAGTGGAGCTATTATAGAAATACATTTCATGAGAAAGAGAAGTCACCATTTGAAGCTCCTACAGATGGAGTTCTTAGGTACCGACAAAGGCTATGTGTCCCAAATGTTGCAGGGCTACGTCGTTAAATTCTAGAAGAAGCTCATCATTCCCGGTATTCTATTCACCCAGGAGCAACAAAGATATACCATGATCTCAAGCTAATGTATTGGTGGGATGGAATGAAGAAAGATATAGCATAATTTGTGGCCCAATGTCAAAACTGTCAACAAGTGAAAATTGAGCATCAAAAGCCAGGAGGATTATTGCAAGCAATGGAAATTCCAACTTGGAAGTGGGAAGTAATAAATATGGATTTCATTGTAGGGCTACCTCGTTCCCGAGGCAAGTATGACTCCATATGGGTGATCGTGGACAGACTCACGAAAGCCGCTCATTTTCTTCCAATCAGAACCACATACTCTGCAGAAGACTATGCAAGGCTGTACCTTAAGGAGGTTGTGAGACTTCATGGTGTTCCGATCTCTATTATCACAGACAGAGGGGCATAATTTACATCCAAGTTCTGAAAGTCTTTCCAATAAGGTTTGGGTACTCAAGTAAAGCTTAGCACGACATTTCATCCAAAAACTGATGGGCAAGCCAAACGTACTATCCAAACCTTGGAGGATATGCTAAGAGCATGTGTTCTAGATTTTGGTGGTAGATGGGATGGCCACTTACCTCTTATTGAATTTGGATAAAACAATAGCTATCATTCCAGTATCCAAATGGCCCCCGTATGAGGCCCTATATGAAAGAAAGTGCAGATCGCCAATTGGGTGGTTTGAAGTCGGGGAGACACAATTAATATGTCTTGAGTTGATCCAACAAGCAGTAGAAAAGGTCAAGGTTATCCGAGATCGACTATTGACAGCCCAAAGTCACCAGAAATCTTATGCAGATAACCGTCGGCGAGACTTAGAATTTCAAATCGATGATTGGGTATTTCTAAAGATATCGCCGATGAAAAGCGTGATGAGATTTGATAAGAAGGAAAAGTTAAGTCCTTGATACATTGGACCTTATAGGATTATCCCCAAGGTGGGTCAAGTAGCTTATGGACTAGACTTACCTACAGAACTTGAATCAGTCCATCCGATTTTTCATGTCTCAATGCTCCGAAAATGTGTCGGAGATCCTACTAGGATCGTGTCGGTAAAAAATGTTCAAGTGATGGAAAAGTTGTCTTATTAAGAAGTACCTATGGCTATACTAGATAGGCAAGTGCGGAAGCTCAGAAATAAGAAGTAGCTTCAATCAAAGTCTTGTGGAGAAATAATAACAGGGAAGAAAAGACTTGGGAAGCGAAAGAAAATATGAAGTCCAAGTACCCGCACTTATTCCAACTCCCGGAAGAGATCCAAGATGGGACGTCAATTTTATGAGGTATGTATGCTTTCTTTCATGATTTTGGTCGTGTGTGGCCATAATTCTTGCTATTATGTTATGGCCCTGTGAGGCATTGTTATTGTGGGCTGTTGTGACAGGATGGTAGCGCTCTATTACAGGGGAAACTCTGGCGAAATTTCTGTAGGATTCCCGAGAACTTAACATTCGAGAACAAAAGTTTTTAAAGGGGGGAAGAATGTTACACCTCCCGTTTTATAGCAAGAAGATTTTGTCTTATTGGTGGTGTACACCTTTGGTTCGGCAGTCTGCACCAGAGCTTTGGTCATGAGATATTTTACTTTGTATGTGCACAGGAGTATAAGTATGTGTTCTTGACATTATGAGTAAATTAGAAGTGAAACGAATTGAATCGGAGCAAAACAGAGCAGCTCAGAAAACTGCTGAAACCAGTCAGCGTCGACGGCCCAAGGGACGGACCGTCGACACATCGACGAGCTATCGCCTGGCACCGTAGATGAGGTTCTGCAATCAGACATCTCAGGCAGAGAATTGACGGTGCGTCTCGACGGACCGTCGACACGTCAACGAGCCTTCGACCCTGCTCGTCGACCCGCGGATCTGGAAGTTTCCAACCCTGGTTATAAATATAAGCTCCCACATTTTGATTCATTATTTCTCCCCAAAACAGACTCTATATCTCTCTAGAACCCCCTAAAAGGCTCTTTCTATTTCTACAACAATCTATACCAAGAAATTAAGATCAAAAGCTAAGATTGAAGAGATTCACTTACTAGGAAGCCTATTAGGGTTTGTGGAGAGTAAGAATTTCTTTGGCATGCAAGAGGAGGATTTCATCCTAATGGAGTAGAGTGACTCAAGGCTTGTTACCAAGTGTTTAAGGTGAGTTTTATGTTTATTTCCTATTATTGGGAATATTGAGGGGTTGAAAGACTTGGATTATGAGAGAAAATAGAATATAGAGCTCAAATGTGATGATAATGGTATTCTTAAATAGTAGTTGACATGAATCATGACTCTTGATGTATAATGAATAGAATGTTGTTATAAATGATATTAAGAACATGGGAGAAACATAATAGGAGGATGAATGCAATATTGTATTATGACCATGGTTATGGATGCCCTTGAAATGGGAGTAGGAGAATTGAATGATGTACGGTTGACGAAGATTGAGCATTATGAGTGTTCTTATAGACGTTTGGGAGTTGATATATAATATGGAGAAAGTTGTATAAACAAAGGAAATGCTGCCCAATTTTCTCTAGCTTTAGTCAAGTATACTTAAGCTATCGATTATCTAATGTTAGTACAAACTCTCTTGAAGGTAGAATCACAAGTTAAAGAGGCACGCAATTAGACAATAGAGTTGAAGAGATACAAGGTATGTAAGGCTAGTCTCTTCTTTTCAAAGGCATGATCCCTATGACATGAATTCCCCTATCTCTCCATGAATTTCTTATATTCCATGAAATATGAGTCTACATTGATAAAAGGCTCCTTATGAGGTAAAGATAAGAGATATGTCATGAATATGATCACTTCATAATGTAATCGGGGGTTCTCGACCTCATGTTACCCCGATATAGTTATAGATTGTCTTTAAGCTCTAATGCATGTTCTATGACGAATGTATGATGAGGATAAGTTTATGATAAATTCATGATGACACGATTCAACCGTGCCTCGATGGCCGGACATGTCACCGCTAAGGCGGGCTGCTTATGGTTCCACCGTGCCTGAATGGCCGGGCATGTCACTGCTAATGCGGGCTGCTTGTGAGTAAACCGAGCCTAGAAGGCCAGACATGATCACCACTAGTGGGCGGCGTATGATGGTTACCCGGACGCGGGTTAATGATGTTGATATATGTGATATGTTTATAATGCATTTACTCTTAAAAGCTAAGCAGGTTATATCTTCACCTTACGTTTCGTGATTTCTTTATAATGCTCATTTTATTGATGCCTTACATAATCAGTACAATGCTCGTACTGACGTCCTTTTCTTCTTGGATGTTGTGTCCATGCCCACAGGTAGACAGGGAGGTGATCCAGATTCGTAGGAGCTATCAGCAGACTTTAAGAGCACTCCATTGTTCCGGAGGTGCCATTGATTTATTATTTTGTTTATATATATGTTTTGGGCACGACGGGGTCCTATCCCGTCCAGATGTCTGGTACTCTAGTAGAGGCTCGTAGATACGTATGTGTGGGTAGTTCATTGTTACCATTTCCTCATTATATATGTATACTATTTTGGAAGCCGAAAGGCTTATGTATATAAAGGTAAATATGTTTCAAAGTGAAAAAGGGCTTTCCTATGATTAAAAGAACGAGAATAATGAATGGATGCAGGATGAGTATGATGAGTATGATGAGTAGAATGAGTGGTGCTCGGTGGTCAGCCTCGGGTACCCGTCATGGCCCCACTTCGGGTCGTGACAGAAGTGGGAAGCAATAAACATGGATTTCATTGTAGGGTTACCTCGTTCCCAAAGCAAGTATGATTCCATATGGGTGATTGTGGATAGATTGGCAAAATCAGCCCATTTTCTTCTAGTCAAAACTACCTATTCAGCAGAAGATTATGCAAGGTTGTACCTTAGGGAGATTGTGAGACTTCATGGAATCCCGATATCTATTATCACAGATCGAGAAGCCTAATTTACAACTAAATTCTGGAAGTCTTTCCAAGAAGGTTTGGGCACACAGGTAAGGCTTAGCACAACGTTTCATCAACAGACTGATGGGTAAGCCGAACGTACTATTCAGACCTTGGAGGATAAGTTACGAGCATGTATGTTAGACTTTGGTGGTAGTTGGGATGACCACTTACCCCTTATTGAGTTTGCATACAACAATAGCTACCATGCCAGTATTCAAATGGCCCCGTATGAAGCTCTACATGGAAGAAAGTGCAGATCGCCAATTGGGTGGTTTGAAGTCGGGGAGACACAATTACTAGGTCCAAAATTGATTCAACAAGCAGTGGAAAAGGTCAAGGTTATCCGAGATCGATTGTTGACAGCCCAAAGTCGCCAGAAATCCTATGCGGACAACCGTCGGCGAGAATTAGAATTTCAAGTTGATGATTGAGTATTTTTGAAGGTATCACCGATGAAAGGTGTGATCAGATTTGGTAAGAAAGGGAAATTTATTCCTGGATACATTGGCCCTTACGAGATTGTCCGCAAGGTGGGTCAAGTAGCTTATGAATTGGACTTACCCTCAGAACTTGAATCAGTCCATCCAGTTTTCTATGTCACAATGCTTCGAAAATGTGTAGGAGATCCTTCTAGGATCGTGCCGGTAGATGATGTTCAAGTGACAGAAAAGCTATCCTATGAAGAAGTACCTATTACTATACTAGTCAGGCAAGTACGGAGACTTGGGAATAAGGAAGTAGCTTCAGTCAAAGTCTTATGGAGGAATAATAACCGAGAAGAAATGACTTGGGAAGCCGATGAAAATATGAATTCTAAGTACCCGCACTTATTTCAACCCCTGGAAGAGATTCAAGACGAAACTTCAACCTTATGAGGTATGCATGCTTTCTTTTCATGCTTTTGGTCGTGTGTGGCCATAAATATATTGCTATTGTGTTTGGCCCTGTGAGGCATGTTTATTGTGGGCTATTGTGACAGGGTGATAGCGCCATATTACAGGGGAAACTCGGGCGAAATTCCCAAAGAATTCCCGAGAACTTAACATTCGAGGACGAATGTTTTTAAAGGGGGGAAGGATGTTACACCTCAGAAAATTCCATGTCGTTGCATAGTAAATGGACTAATGTCGGGTAAGGAGTATACGATGTTTTTATAAGTAAGAAAGATTATTTAACGATTCTAATGAAGATTCCAAAGACGCTGGAAGTAAGAGGATAAATTTTCTTGAGAAGGGAAAAGTATATGTTGCGTTTTGGGAAAAAGTTTCGTAAAGTACCGAGCTAATGTTGACTTGATGATGTCTCAAAGAAGAGTTGTAACACTACTTAGATTGGTAATGAAGTTTTAAACAAGTTCTAAGAAGGTTCCATAAGGATTGGAGATCAAACGAACGACAGAGATCATTTCAGAAAAATAGGGTTATACGACTGCTTATACGGTCCGTATAACATTATACGGTCGGTATAAGGGTCCGTATAACACCCAACAGAAATGTTGTTTCTCTAATGGTGAAGTACGGTCACTTATACGGACCGTATAATGTTGTACGGACCATATAAGTGTCCGTAGAACACCCGACGGGCTGAGTTAAGTTCAAGTATTTAAATGTGATCCCACTTCACTAATTTCATTTCCCACACTTCTCTATCTCTCTCAAGGCTTCTATAGAGTTCCACACACTTCTCCTACAAGGATTCAAGAGAAACTAATGATCAACTTCATCAAACCAAGAGAATTAAGTGCAAGAAACTCATTAGGGTTCATCCAAGACAAGGAATCTCATTGGAAGTGGAACTAGGGTTTTGCTTAAGTGAAGTGTTCCAACCCAAAGCTCATTCCTACTCAATCAAAGGTAAGTTTTATGATTATTCCATTTTGTTTAAAGTATTGAGAGGTTGAAAGAATTAGATTATGAAAAGAGGTGGAAGATGGGTCATAAATATGAGAGTAGTTACATCTTTGAGTAGTAGCTTAGAATGAATCATGATTGTTGACATGTTGTAATTATAATTATGTTATGAATGACGTTAAGAACATAAGAGAGACATTAGATGAGGATGAATATAATGTTGTATTATGATCATGATTATGGATGACCTTGAGAGGGAGTTGTTTGAGTTGGATAATGATGAACTTGACAAATGTTATTGATTAAGATATTATGAATGTTATCATTGATGATTGGGAGTTGATATATGATATGGAGAAAATTGTATAAACAAAGGAAATGTTGTCCAATTTTCTCTAGCTTTAGTCAAGTATGCTAAGCTATTGATTATCTAATATTAGTATAAACTCTCTTGAAGGTAGAAACGTGAATACTGGAGAGGAACGTTCAAGTGATAGTGTAGCAAAACGAAGAGGTATGTAAGGCTAGTCCCTTCCTTTCTAAGGTATGAATCTTATGACACGATTTTCCCTTATTCTCCATGACCTTCTTACATTCCGGTAATTATGAGTCTATGTTCATGAAGAGCTTCATATGAGATAAGATAAGAGATATATTACGAGCATGATAATGATGATGATGAGTTTAAGTCTAAAGAATTCTAAAGTCATGATATGATGTTTCTACAAAGCTAACGACCCTAATTATGGTCCCTTGATGTCGTTCATTGTGTTACACTCACCTTATAATGTTAGTTCCTTTGAGGTGAGGTATGATGTATATGATCACTCCATAATGTAATCCGGGGTTCCCGACCTTATGTTACCCCGATATGGTTATAGATTATCTTTAAGTTCTAATGTATGTTTTATGACAAATGTATGATGATGATAAGTTCTAATGAGTATATGATGACATGATTACACCAAGCTTATAGGGTCGGACATGTCACCACTAAGGCGGGCTGCATACGATTCCACCGAGCCTATAGGGCCGGGCATGTCACCGCTAAGGCAGGCTGCTTATGATTACACCGAGCCTGGATGGCCGGGTAGGACACCACTAGCGGGCGGCGCATGATGGTACCCGGACGCGGGTTAATGAGGATGATATATGTGACATGTTGATGTATGTGATATGTTAAAAATGCATTTACTCTTAAAGGCTAAGTAGGTTATATATTTACCTTATGTTTCACGATTTCTTTATTATGCTCATTTTATTCATGCCTTACATACTCAGTACAACGATCGTACTGACGTCCTTTTTCCTTAGAAGCTGTGTTCATGCCCACAGGTAGACAGGGAGGTGATCCAGACTCATAGGAGCTATCAGCATACTTTGAGAGCACTCCATCGTTCCGGAGGTGCCATTGATTTATTGTTTTGTGTATATATACATGTGTTTTAGGCACGACAGGGTCCTGTCCTGTCCATATGTCTAGTACTTTAGTAGAGGCTCATAGATACGTATGTGTGGGTAGTATGGTCTCACGATTTCCCTCATTGTATATGTATTATTTTGATAGCCTAGGGGCTTATGTATATAAATGCAGATATGCATCAAATTGAAAATGGTTTTCCTTATGACTAGAAGTGTGAGGGTAATAGATAAATGTAGAATAAGTATGATGACTAGCAGTTTGAGTGGTGCTCAATAGTCAGCTCTGGGTACCCGTCATGGCCCCCTAGTCGGGTCGTGACAAGGTGAGTCTAATGATGTTGAGAAAGTATTGTATGTAAGTGTATATGAAGTTGTGTTTAGATTATTATTATGAGTGATCTTAAAAGGAGCTTTGGGGTATTGAATGATGCTGAACTTGAATGAAGTCTCTTAATTATGGTATTGTTGATAATGTCATTGTTGTTTGAGAGTTGTCTTAGAATTTGATAGGAGTAGATGAATTAAGGGGAAATGCTGCCCAATTTGCATTAGCTCATGAATTATTCTAGTTTGAATTTAAGAGTGTCTTTAAGGCTTAACCTTGGTATGAATACTTTTAAATGTAGATTTCTCAAGCCTTGGCGGTGAACGTTAAGTAGTTAAGAAGACGACGAGGTATGTAAGGCTAACCCTTCTTCTTAAGGCATGTTCCATTTGTCGTAGACCTTCACATGAATTCCATAATGTCTTCCAAGATGACTTCATTCTTAGAATCACTAAAGCTCATGATTCTTGATATTCTCACGATACCATTGGTCTCAACCTATGATAGTTGATCCTCTAAGGAAGGATATAAAGAAAGTGATGATGATGATGATGTTGAGGATACGCATGTAATCCTATGTATGTATGTATGTATGTATGTATGTATGTATATATATATATATATATACATACATACATACATATATATGAACATCGAGCTTATATGGCCAGGTATGCTATCTATCGCGCGCCCACCACTGCAGTTGGGTACGGATAACAGTGAGCCTTGGTAGGGCCAGCTATGTATAACACCGAGCTTTCTCATGGCCGGGTATGTGAGACACTGAACCTCTGTGGTCGGGTATGATATTACTAAATATGTATAAGTGTATGCAATGGAAGGTTCCCATTATAAAAAATGGGGTAAGTGAATGTGATAAATGCCGCTAGAGGTATAAATGGCTCTATCTTCCCACGACACTTCTATCTTATGTTATTTTTCATGCTTCTATTTATGCTATTGATTATGATTTACATACTCAGTACATTGTTCGTACTGACGTTCTTTTTGTTGTCGACACTGCATCATGCCCGCAGGTGGCAAGGAGATAGATTCGATCCTTAGGCTGCTTATTCAGAGACTGCTTAGAGGAGCTCCACTTGATTCGGAGCTGCAGCTGTTTGTACTATTCTTTTGTGTATATATGGGCATGTCCCGTCCATATGATGTAACAAAATTTTTCTAGAGGTTCGTAGACAGTTGAGTACAATTAGATGTCTTGTAGCCTTATCGGCTCATATTTTGTATATTATTTTGTCAGCCTCGTCGGCTTGTATATATGTATATGGGCATGTTTTGTTGATGTTGATATAAAAGTGCCTTAGCCCAATGGAAATGGCATTAGTGATGTGTAGGGATTGTTAGCAGGCCATGTGGCTCAACTAGATGTGAATGTGAATGTACGATGAGAGGTGCCCGGGTGGGTTAGCTCCAGGTGCCCGTCATGGCCCTCTGGTTGGGTCGTTACACCTAAGCTCACCAGTTGACCATTTTCACCCATGGTTGGACCTTCAACTACTTTTACTATCCAGACTTGATCAAAGGAAGAAGTTGGGCCTCTGGCCCAATAGGTTTGCGAAGGGAGATCGGCCCAAGTGGTCCACATGTTGATATAAAAGTGCCTTAGCCCAATGGAAATGGCATTAGTGATGTGTAGGGATTGTTAGCAGGCCATGTGGCTCAGCTAGATGTGAATGTGAATGTACGATGAGAGGTGCCCGGGTGGGTTAGCTCCAGGTGCCCGTCATGTCCCTCTGGTTGGGTCGTTAAACCTAAGCTCACCAGTTGACCATTTTCACCCATGGTTGGACCTTCAACTACTTTTACTATCCAGACTTGATCAAAGGAAGAAGTTGGGCCTCTGGCCCAATAGGTTTACGAAGGGAGATCGGCCCAAGTGGTCCACATCGATGGTTCCATACAAAAGGGAGATGGGAAAAAGGAAATTGCAGCTAAAGGGCATTTATTCTCAAAAAATAAATTATCAACAAGCTCAAAGAAGAAAACAACCATGTATATAAACATGCATACATATATATGTATCAAATGTATTCACTATACTCAGCAAAATAAATAAACAAAATCAAAGGCCCAAAACAGACAAGGGTTTAAGGAAAAACTGGCCCAAATACGAGAGTCATAAAGAAACAAGCACAATCTGGGATTGACTAAAGGAGACAGGCCCGTTTTAGTGATAAGGGAAAGACGAACAAGGGAAAGAAAGCCCAAAAACCCTCACAGCAAACACTTAAGTCAAAATCACAACGAATAACTTGTCGATATACATGATATACCCTCATATATATATTGAAGTATATACAGGTCGCATATATCTTGTATATCCTGTATTTACCAACATTAACACTAGCATAGAACAAAGAAAAGGGGAAGGGTAAAGCAAAGGAATACTGCACCAAATACGAGTGGCATGTATATATCATGGTGGGTTTGTCATATATTTTTGACCCACATATTCATTGAAAAAAGGCATTTTAATATACTCTACATATATAACAATGGCATACAGCAACCTCTCATAAATGGCATGTTACACCTCGGAAAATCCTCCGTTGGTATGCAAGTGAATGAACTAGTTAGGAGTGCAAGTATACGATATTTCCATGATTAAGAAATGGCATTTGATGACCCTAAGTGAGATTTCAAAGGCATCCGATGTAAGACGAGAAAGTTGGCTAAGATAAGGCTAAGTATTGGAAAGGAAATGTGAGTAATGAGTTAATGAGAACTTAATGATGTCTTGGAGAAGTGTGATAACATCCCTTATATTGGTATTGAAGTGTTGAACAAGTGTTAAGAAGGTTCCACAAGGATTGGAGATCAAACGAATCGAAGAAACGAATTTCGGGATCACTGGGATTATACGGCCAAACATACTGGTCGTATAAATTATACAGTCCGTATGTTTGGGACCGTATAATCAGCGCAGAATGGCTCAAGTCTCTGGAACAAATGTACGACCAAACATACGGCTCGTACAATATATACGGATCGTATGTTGGTCCGTATATTTGGTCGGGGCAGCTTTTGGCTCAATAAATGAAAAGGCCAAGTTATATTTCATTTCATTTCCCTTGCCACCCCTTCTCTCTAAAACATCTCTCCACATATATTCCACAAGAATTCAAGGGTATTTGGTGATCAACAACATTAAACAAGTGAATCAAGTGCAAGCAAACCCATTAAAGGTCATTCAAGTCAAGAAATCTCATGGAGATAAACTAGGGTTTTGTTCAAGTGGAGTATTATCAACTAAAGCTTGTTCCTACAACATCTAAGGTAAGATTTATGATATTTATATGTTGTTAAGGTATTTAAGAGTTGAAATACTTGGATTGTAGAAGGGTATGGTAAAGGGGTCATGAATATGGAATAGTGTCATTTTGAGAAATGGTTTGAATTGAGTTATGGTCCTTGATGTATTGTGATGTAAATGCGTTATAAATGATGTTGAGAACATGAGATGAGCAATGTATGTGAATGGACGTCGTTGTGTGTTATAGCCATGGATATGGATCATTTGAATGTAAGTCTAGAAATATGGATAATGTCAATGAGTAATGACTATTGTTATGGTATAGTGAATGTGTTATTGATGTTTGGGAGTTGATATGTTATGGAGGAAATGTCGTATAAATAGAGGAGATGCTGTCCGGTTTTCTCTAGCTTTAGTCATATATGCTAGCTATCGATTCTAATGGTAGTATGACTTTAATGAAGGTAGAAACGCTAGCATTGGGGAAGAACGCGCAAGTGTAAAATAGTTGAACGGAAAGGTATGTAAGGCTAACCCTTCTTTCATAAGGCATGGTTCTTGGGCCAAACATCTAAATATTCCATAAGTCTATGATGTCTCATAAATGATTCGATCTTCCGAGCTATTAAGCTCACGATTCTTGATGTGCTATGATTGTACCAAGCTCCTCGTATGACGAGTAAGCCTATAAAGATAAGTGTGATGAATGATGATAATAGCAATAATGATAACGATGACGATGAGGATAGTAATGATAATAATAAAGATGCTTATGAGCTAGACGTATGTATGCCCTTGTATGGCTACTATGAAACACCGAGCTTATATGGCCGGGTAGTATATGTATAGAAGTATATGTATATATGTTTACGTAATGCGCGCACACCACTGCAGTTGGGTATGGACAACACTGAGCCTTGGTAAGGCCAGGTACGTGTAACACTGAGCCTTGGTTGGCCAGGTATGTATGATCACCGAGCCTATATATGGTCGGGTACGTGAAACACCAAACCTACATGGTCGGGTATGTTATATAAGGATATGTATAAAACACTGATCCTACGTGGTCGGGTATGTTATGTATATGATATGATATAACTATGTGTATGAATGTGAATAAGGGCATGTTTACGAATACGAGCACAAATATGGTACGAGTACTATTGTGGAATACAGACAATGATGTATGTACACAAATACGTATTAGAAATGGAAAGTTCCTATGAAAGGAAAGTAAGTGCATATGACGATGATACTGCCATCTCCCATTCGATGCTATTTCTTATGTTGCTATTTATGGTTCTATATTGATGTTGATCATGCTTTACATACACAGTACATTCTTCATACTGACGTCCTTTTGTTTGTGGACGCTGCGTCATGCCCGCAGGTGCACAGGGAGACAGGCTTGATCCATAGCTGCTTTCTCAGAGATTACATAGCAGAGCTCCATTTCATTCGGAGCCATAGGTTTTGGGTACTTACTCTTTTGTGTATATACTTATGGGCATAGCGAGGCCCTGTCCCGCTCAAATGATATGTTATACTCTTCTTAGAGGCTCGTAGTCACGTGTATATGGTTAGACATGTCCGGCCTTGTCGGCTTATATTTTGTATATCTTTTGGTAGCCTTGTCGGCCTATGTACATTTTACATGGCCTAGCTGCCAAATATGATTTAAAGGCATTGTTGTCCAATGGGTCTAGCATGATGAATGAGTAAAATTATGCGTTTAATTATGTGGCTCACTTAGATGTAAGCATAAGTGTGAGATAAGGGGCGCCCGGGTGGGCTAGCACCGGGTGCTCGTCGCGGCCCTCTAGACGGGTCATGACATGGCATGTCTCTAGCAAGTTTTTGGTTAATGTTCAGTAGCATAATGGACATTTTATAGTTCCAGACCAATAGCATGTTCATGTTATCCTAAGATGAATGCTGTAAAAGACATCTCTATACATAACTTGTATTAACATGATTCATCCAGTACAATCAATAAGAAAGAAACCAGAGAGGAATAACAAAAGGGGGATGGGATATAAGTTTAGGAGGTACTCCCTCCGTCTCTTTTCGTTTTTCGAAAGTCAATTTCACTAAATTTTAAAGCTAAATTGGATTAGATTAACTCAATATTTTAACATTAAAATTTATATATTTGAAAACTACATGAAAAGTACTATAAGTTGGAACTTTTCTCATATCCTATTTGGTGAAAAAATACATCTTAAAATCTTGGTCAAATTTCATGCAGTTTGAATCTCGGGAAGCGAAAAGTGCCACATAAATTGGGACAGAGGGAGTAATGAACATTCTAAGTTATACACAAAGTAATATTCAAGTAGGTGAAATGGACTTGCATGTCCTTCATAGGTGTATAAGACTCAAATAGCTTAGGCAACTAGTCAACAAGTCTAAATCAAGTCATTCATTCAACATTTATTCAAAGCAGGTTGAGCCCTCATGAGACTCAATAATACAAGACTACTCAAAACAAAACACATATCAGTCAAAATAAATGAAAGACACATATATTCAGGGCAGAGATCACAATATAGTATACATGCCAGCTTTCAAACATAAATAGACAACACAGATCTTGGGGGCATGCCTAACCTTCCTCAAACATCATAACATCCTTACTAAATCCCTCTAACAGCATATATGCACATTCAGGAATAGGGGAGCCAAGTGAACCTAGGGACAGTCAACTAATGGGACACACAAGCTAGAAAGGTATTTTAAAATCATGCCCAAGTTACTCCAATGTTAAATCATTTGAAGTGAGCATATGATTAGTGTGGACTAAACTAAACAAATACCAAAGCATGCAACTATGAATCATGTACAATAGGAATCAGTTAAGATAGGTATATAATAGGCTTAGATAGGTTAAACAGATCCATAACCACATGAATAAGCATGATTAAGTGCAAAATAAATTCTAACAACAGCAATGGACCAAAAAATATCCCGATATGCAAAGTGAGACAATATAGGGACTAGACAAGATCAGTAATCATGCAAGTAACGCAAAGAATGGACTTAGCATATGCTTAGTTATCACAAGAACTAAACTAGACTAAACAGCCTCTAAAAGAAGAGTTCAAGACTGTATGTTGGACTAAATCCCATCTAGATCTAAACAACACGCTCAAAGACTTTAACAAAACATACATGCTCATTCAAACAACCATTATGTTATAGATAGTCCATATCAATCTAACCTCACTTAATCATGGAATACAAAAACTACTAGAGAATACACGAACCATCATATAATTGAAGTAAAAATGGATAGGCATAAAGGACTGCATTGAAACCATATTAGGCTAAAATCATTTAAAGGCAAACATTGAAAAGCATGATTGATCTAGGCAGGCTTACAACAACAGAATTTTATATCAACTAAGTATTCCATTTAAACAAGCCAATATCACTCTCCAAATCCAACACTGAATACATACTAGATATAAAAATAGGTTAACAGGTCTGTTACATGTGATTATATGCATAAATGTAGTCTAAACAAGTATAATTACCCTTTGAATCACATAGGTGAGTCGATATATACATGAAAAATAAGATTCAGGTCACATTTAAATCAGTCAAACTTCATAAACATGTAGAAAAACTACCTTAGATATGTTCCACATACACAAATTAGTCTACAGGGGCTACTAATTTATACTATGGGAGATTAACTATACTATATCACACTGAAACTAAACTACAATCTAAAATCAAACTAGACTAATTAGACACAAATATCAGCAGGCACATACTAAACACATAACTAAAATAAACACATAAACTAGCTTAATACACATACTAAACATAAGAAAGCATAAAAAATATGAAAAAAAAAGAGAAGTAGTTACCTCTTCTTTAGGCAGCCTTAGTCGAAAATGGATTTGGAAGAATTCGTCCCTTCACCTCCGATGCTCAGCCACAAAAGAAAATAAATTTTAGGCTTTGAAGCTAATTAGTTAAAGGTTTCAGCAAATTGCTATATCCCTAGTTAAATTTAAGTGTTTTTTCTCTGAATTGAGATGTGTGTGTGTATGTGTGTGTGTGTCTGTGTCTGTGTCTGTGTGTATTGTGAATTAGAGGGTTCTTTATGTAGAACCCCAAATTGAGAGGAAACCCCAACTTATTCGATGTGGGACTAAACAAATTATGGGAATAATCCCTTTATATCAACACTCAATGGTCACGATTTAAATAACAAATACACGAAGGGTCAGATTTGAAGGGTTCTTCGTGAATCCCGTTGGTTTTGGATGAACTACTGGGAACCAAGAGTTCAAATCAATTGAGATAAATCCCATCAATGGATTTGTGCTCACCTTGACCATGAAATCCGAAAAAGTAGAAGAGGGGAAGGGTTTTGCCTTGTTTTGGTTGAAACACAGTGGAGAGAGGTGGTTTCAATTAATGCGTTACCGCATTTGGCCATGCAAGGCCTGTGCAAAGCAAAGTGTGAATCTGTTGTCATTCTTGGCCTTTGCTGATCTAAGCAAAGAGAAAATGGTGGCGGCTACCTAGGCTTTCGTACCCTTTTCCTTAATTAGACCAGATGAGGTATATTTGGGTTGAATTCATGCTTACATACGTGATTGGGCCGAGTCAGCTCCTTTTGGACTGGGCCTGGCCGAAAAATTTAAGAGGAGGAGGGCTTGGACCGAATATACATGTGTATACGCGGTATACATGTATATATGTGTATCCTGGTATACACATGCATATATATAGAGGGGCAAAAACACAAGTTTATGAAATTGTCCAAATTAGAAGCAATGACAATTAAATACATTCAATTATAGCCGACTTAATATTAATTAATCAATTAATCATTTTTTAAGACACGACCAAATGTGTAAAAGAACTTAAATTGCAAATATGACCTTAATTAACTTAAACCACGGAATTAGCTATTTCAATCATGACCAGAATTAACTAACAATGTATTATTTAAATTGTAGCCGCAACAAATCATATAACAGGAAATTTTCAAATGTAACCACAACTGAGCACCTAATTAATCATGATTAATTTTAAATTGAAAATTCAAGCAATGATTATGTAAAATTGAAATTGATAGGTAAAATGATTAATTATTTAATTATTCAAATTTCTTGAACTAAACGGAGTAAACTATTTGCCATTTTGATATTTGATAATTTAGACAATTAGTTGAGTAATTGTTTTGAATTATTTTCTGATTAATCTTGACAAATACTTTGATATTAATAGTAAAATATGTAAATTACTTTTAGATGACTTAAAAAATATATTTGAAGTTATTTTTGCCAAATGAAATGGCAAAATATTATCGAAATAATTTCATAAAAATCATTTTGGTTTATAAATTACATATTTGACTCCGCTTGAGATCCAAGAACTCTGGGCAATTAAATAAAATTATTGGAGATTAAAAATTAGGTGTCAACAACTGCCCCTTCGGTGTTCGGGGATGGGGCCCATTCCTGATCATCGAATTTGACAAACCTGATTTTTGGCTGAACAATTTCACAATACTTTTTTTTATGCAATTTTTAAATATATGGCCAGACCCTGGTCTCTGGGTTTCCTACATATCTCAGGTTACATCAGAATCCAGGCCATGTGTAGTTCGACTCAATTAGGCTCCTAAAGTGCAAATTCAAATAAATTTTGAATTTCCCATTATTAAAACTGGGAAGCCCAGAGTGGTTTGTTAGAGTGTGATTGAATCTTTGGCATTGAGTCTGCTTACATATCCCTGGTCTTGGGAATCAAGCACTTGTAGTTCGACTGGATAGGAGGCAAAGGGTATCCCTTATGCGGGAATGCCTTTGTGTCTTGGTAAATAAAAATAAATTTGTGCAGCTGAGCACGAGGTGGAGCGATCTTCCAATTCCTGGCTGGAGAGCTTGACTCTCCTAGATACCCTATCTCGAATGACTGTGTAAGAAAAAGTTCCACGTTTTCTCCGCATGCATTTGGATATAGTTTGATCAGCTTGCTCCTTTTCTTGGCTGCTGCTAACCTGCTTCCATCTGCTGGAGTGATGTTGTGGTTGACCTCTTGGTATTGTTCTGCTTTTACCATCCTTGCATGGTTTTGGTTTGTACCTTCTTGATTTTGCAGGTTGACCTTCTTGGAACTGCTTGACTCTGAATGACCATCTCGGCCCTGCATCTTTGCTTTACAACCCCGCGTAGTTTCTGATGGCCCTCTTGGCTGTCTTGAAAAATAAACGACACTCTCGGTATTGTTCGCTTTGTTGGACCTCCTCTGGTCTTTGCTTGCATAGAATGGCTCTCCCGACAGTTTGTCTTGAATGGCCCTTTTGGCGACTTGTATGAATAGCCCTCTCAGTAGTATGGCCCGCTTGGCGGTATGGCTGTTATATCCCGTATTTTCGAATGTCAGATTATTTGCTAAGGTAGGGCCCACACATCGAGATTTTTTTGAAACATCTGAAAAGTCATATGAATCACATATGTGGAGTTAAACACAACTCAAGAAGGACCCTTGGGCCAAATCAAAGTGGAAGCCCTCCAAACAAATATTTTTAAGAAAACGTTTTCGGGTGACCTGACTTTGAGGGGAAAAACAGTATTATAAGTTTGGAATTTGGAAAAATACCAAGAAATAGAAGTTGTAGATAATTGAATTAGCTTTCCAACCATAGGTCGTGGGTTCCCAGGTGACGTTGGTACAAGGAGATATGGACGTTTTAAGGTCGAAAGGTCAGTGGGCTAGGCCCAACTCGGGACCAACCGGGTTAGGCCCAAAAAAATATGAATGAAAAAAAAGGCCCAACCCATGTAAGTGGACGGCCATGAGGGGCAAAAATTATAGTCCAAGCCCATGTAAATGAAAAACCATGTGATAAATATTAAAAAGGGGCCTAATCTTCATATTATTCAATAAGGTTCAAGAAAAAAAAGGAAGAGTGGAGAGCAAGAAGAGAGGGCCACGGCCAAAGAGGGTGAAAAAGAAGACCAAGAAATCTTGTTCCAAAAATTCATTTCTTCATGTATTCCTACTAATTCAAGGACCCTCTACTACGTGGTATAGTTGTTTCGGAAGATAGACCGCTTGTTTCGTCGGTTTAACAATTTGGAAAAGTGAAGGAGCTAAGGAGAAAGAGGTAAGATTTTATTCCTTTTGTCTTGGAAAAAATATATATGTGTTGTAGAATGTGGAAAGGAATGTAAAGTGTGAAAATTGTGTGTTATGGGTGTGTGTATGTTTGGCCGAAAATAGTGTTGGTGAAGAGGATTATTAAAAAAAAAAATTGTTGTGTTAATTGTGTTGTTGAAGCCTTGTGATGAAAATGGAAGGTTAATGGTCCTAGTTGGCATGAGAAAATTGTTGTTATTGTTGATGAAATTGGACGATGAAAATGTGTTATGAATATTTTTGTCGAAGATTAGAAGTTTCGGATGAATTATGGTTTTGGTGGAAAATTTGTATATTTTGTGAATATTTTGTAAAATGATATGAAAATGTTTTCGAATTGCATTGAATGGTCTTGAATTAGTGAATAAACATAAAAACGTTGATATTAGCTTGATATGGTGAAGTTGGAATGGAAAGTGTCGCTTTATGTAAAAAGAGGACTATTTATGTTATAGTGCGTTTTATGATAATTGTTGATGTTGTTGGGTTGTTGGGTTGTTGTTGTTGATATATTGAGCCGAGATGTATTCTCGGGGCGGCGAAATTATAGGGGAAATGCTGCCCAAATTTTTGTAGACAAGTGATGAGTTAAAGATTTGAATGCTAAAAGTCTTACTATTGACAATTGGTAAACATGACCATTTGTAGATTTGAGCAAAACGGGAATTGAATCTAGACGAGCGTAAGGCGCAACTAAGGTATGTAAAGTCCTTCCCTTCATTCTTTGGCATGTTCTAAACATGATAGGCTCGGACACGAGCCTTAGACACGACCCTGTTCCTAGAAATCCGAGATTGAAATTGGCTCTATTTCATTCAATGAGATTGAATTGGTCTCTTAATATTTCATCGGCAAAATGACCTATATGTATGCAGCCTTCACAAATGAAGTCGGAATGCCCTAAAACTCTCATGGATGACTCCATATGACCTATGATCCATAATTTTACGTACGCCACCTCGGTTCGGCCCAAGGGGGGCCCACAAATCTTGATACTTTCTGTATGGCTTTAGCTAACTCAATTCTGTCCGGAATTCACGGGTAGCTTTTGGTTATTATTCTGTTTACTATGCGATAAGTGTTATGACTACCTTTATGAGTCTTATAAAATATTTTTGACATCTGGAACGTTTTTGGAAATCTTATTCTGATATTCTGGATAAGCTAAGTACCTTCTGTATTTTTCGGATATACGATTTTGGCATACATGAATCTTGTGTGATGCATGATCCTGGCATGTGTGATTTATGTTCGGAAAGTAATAAATTTGGCATTCTGTTATTACCTCCTTTGCCAAGTCCCAAGCCGGTTATAGTATTGTGCGCACTATGTGATATTGACCGCTGGATTCTTGACCGCGGTGTGTGCGACATTGACCGCTGGATTCTTGACCGCGGTATGCCGCATTTGTGATGTTGACCGCTGGATTCTTGACCGCGGTGTGTGCGACATTGGCCGCTGGATTCTTGACCGCCGCATGCCACATTTGTGATATTGACCGCTGGACTCCTGACCGCGGTATCTGCGACATTGACCGCTGGACCCCTGACCGCGGTATGTCGGGTTTGGGATGTTAACCGCTGGATACTTGGCCGCGGTATGTGTGATAGTGACCGCGGCAATTGTGTTTTTGATTTTCTATGTGTATGAGACGGAAATGTTTTTCAAAAAAATAAAAAAAATAATGCAGTTTGGCATTCTGATTGCCGTATTTGTCTTCCGGGATCTGATATATATGCTATCTGTATCTGTATATGCTTATGACTCTGCATGCAAGATTCTGTCTGTTACGCTTCTGTATGTTTGATCTGGATTATGACTCTGTCTGTTACACTTCTGGAAGTCTGATTCGGATAATGATCCTGTCTGCTTCACTCCCGTATGTCTGATTCAGACTATGATTCAGTCTGTTACGCTTTTGTACCTCTGACTCTGATTACGATTATGTCAGCCATATTGTGTGCCCCGATCCGTATGTTGATTCTGCTCGCTATATCTCTGTACTTCTGGTTCGGACTATGATTATATTTGTTATATTTCCGCTTTAGATACTCAGTACATTTTCCGTACTGACCCCTTCTTCTTCGGGGGCTGCGTTTCATGCCGCGCAGGTACTCCCAGGTGAGTTGAAGACAGTATAGAAGATGTCCCAGTGCCGATGGCAAGCTCCATTTGTTCCCGGAGTGCTGCCGAGTCAGAGTTTGTATGTTATGCTTTCTGGATTACGTTAGAGACTTTGCAGACGGCGTCGTGGGTATTGGTTGTTAGTCTGTAAGCGGCTCCATCAGCCGATACGTCGGTTTGTGTTATGTACTGAATTTTGTATGATCATAGGGTTGTTCGGCTTGGAAGCTACAAGAAAGAATATTTCAGAAAAAAAAAATTTACTAAGTATTTTATCTTATTTGATTTAAAAAGTTTGACGTGATTGTGTGTGCAGCAGGAGTCTGAGGGTTCGCTCGGCCCTAAGTAAGGGTCGGGTTCCCATCACACCCTAGGGATAATGGGGTGTGACAAAGTGGTATCAGAGCAGGTCTGTCCTAGGGGTTGTCTGCAAAGTCGTGTCCGGTAGAGTCCTGTTTATGGTGTGTAGCGCGCCACATTATAAACAGGAGGCTACGGGGCATCTAGGGATTGTTGACCTTCTTTTTGTCATAGATCGTGCGATAGAGCCAAGTTATAGGGAAACGAAACTCCTTCTGTAAGCCTTACCTACGATGGAAAAAGGTAAGTGACGATATGAAAAGGTCACAAGGGTGAGTGTGGATGTATTTGTTCTGTCACCTGAAATTGGCAGTTCCGGATGGCTAGAATGTGGTAATTAGCCGTATGATCTGTAAGGCATTGTTGATATCTGTTGTGTACATATTTTGAAAAGAAATAATGGTATAAGAAGTAAAAGAACCAAGTCTGTTGAAGGACTCAGAGAAAGTTGACAAGCAGTTGCTGTAAATTATTATGTGCGAATGGTGAGTGGAAATTCAAACAGGATAGGTGACCCCCTTGGGAAGTATGCCAGAATTTTATGTATTCCGATATAAGAGAAGAATGGAAAGCTAAAATAGCCTGAGTGAAATTATAATATACGAGATGTTTGGAGACCATAAAAGGCCACACAGCACGCAATCGGTTAGATTAGAGAAGAGACAGAAAGAACGCTACAGCTTTGGAATTAGAATAGACTTGAACGACGTTTGGAGGTAATGTGTGGCCTAGTTGAAAATAATTATGTATACACATATGAATATGTATGAGGCCTTATCTGTGATTGTACTGGGGAACACGTGTGTCCCCGCGACCGGTGCTATAATGTGGAAGGCACTAATCGAATAAGGGTACCGAACTCCAAGTAACAATAAAAACAAAGGTAAATGGTACGAGTGCTACGAGATGAGGTGCTATTATTTTCACCACAGATTGAGATTGAAAATTTTAACACAACAATATTGGGAAAGGAAAGTGTGGGTAAGTGGAAGACAAAGGAACCCAAAATGTGGGAAAAAGGTAAGAAATCCCGGTAAGGGAAGCCCGAGAGAAATTATTGGCAAGGTACGAGATTATTGAATAAAAATTAGAAGATAGGCATATGAAAAGGATAAGAAGCGGTCTTATGGAGCAAAACAGGAATGCGTGAGGTTCGAGAACCAATTTCAAAAAAAAATGGGACTAAGGAAATAGTGACTGCACCAAGGAATGTGAAGTAAGAAAAAGAACGATAAAGCCTTGTGACGAAACAATAACAGAGAAGATATGACTTGGGAAGGACAAGGATACTAACTTGGTATGGTGGGTTAGGAAACCCATGATACGGAATAAGGGTTCACGTAAAGACCGAGAAGATCGATTATAAAGGAAAATACGGTAGAAGATAAGGAAGAGAAGGATAACTAGAAGAGGACCCCCCTAAAGTGTTATAAGATCTCATAAGGGCAGTTGAACATTCGAGGACGAATGATTTAAAGGGGGGGAGGATGTTATATCCCGTATTTTCGAACGTCAGATTATTTGCTAAGGTGGGGCCCACATATCGAGATTTTTTTGGAACATCTGAAAAGTCATATGAATCACATATCTGGAGTTAAACACAACTCAAGAAGGACCCTTGGGCCAAATCAAAGTGGAAGCCCTCCAAACAAATATTTTTAAGAAAACGTTTTCGGGTGACCTGACTTTGAGGGGCAAAACGGTATTATAAGTTTGGAATTTGGAAAAATACCAAGAAATAGAAGTTGTAGATAATTGAATTAGCTTTCCAACCATAGGTCGTGGGTTCTCAGGTGACGTTGGTACAAGGAGATATGGACGTTTTAAGGTCGAAAGGTCAGTGGGCTAGGCCCAACTCGGGACCAACCGGGTTAGGCCCAAAAAAAAAAAAATGAAAAAAAAGGCCCAACCGATGTAAGTGGACGGCCATGAGGGGCAAAAATTATAATCCAAGCCCATGTAAATGAAAAACCATGTGATAAATATTAAAAAGGGGCCTAATCTTCATATTATTCAATAAGGTTCAAGAAAAAAAAGGAAGAGTGGAGAGCAAGAAGAGAGGGCCACGGCCAAAGAGGGTGAAAAAGAAGACCAAGAAATCTTGTTCCAAAAATTCATTTCTTCATGTATTCCTACTAATTCAAGGACCCTCTACAACGTGGTATAGTTGTTTCGGAAGATAGACCGCTTGTTTCGTCGGTTTAACAATTTGGATAAGTGAAGGAGCTAAGGAGAAAGAGGTAATATTTTATTCCTTTTGTCTTGGAAAAAATATATATGTGTTGTAGAATATGGAAAGGAATGTAAAGTGTGAAAATTGTGTGTTATGGGTGTGTGTATGTTTGGCCGAAAATAGTGTTGGTGAAGAGGATTATTAAAAAAAAAATTGTTGTGTTAATTGTGTTGTTGAAGCGTTGTGATGAAAATGAAAGGTTAATGGTTCTAGTTGGCATGAGAAAATTGTTGTTATTGTTGATGAAAATGTGTTATGAATATTTATGTCGAAGATTAGAAGTTTCGGATGAATTATGGTTTTGGTGAAAAATTTGTATATTTTGTATATTTTGTGAATATTTTGTAAAATGACATGAAAATGTTTTCGAATTGCATTGAATGGTCTTGAATTAGTGAATAAACATAAAAACGTTGATATTAGCTTGATATGGTGAAGTTGGAATGGAAAGTGTCGCCTTATGTAAAAAGAGGACTATTTATGTTATAGTGCGTTTTATGATAATTGTTGATGTTGTTGGGTTGTTGGGTTGTTGTTGTTGATATATTGAGCCGAGATGTATTCTCGGGGCGGCGAAATTATAGGGGAAATGCTGCCCAAATTTTTGTAGACAAGTGATGAGTTAAAGATTTGAATGCTAAAAGTCTTACTATTGACAATTGGTAAACATGACCATTTGTAGATTTGAGCAAAACGGGAATTGAATCTAGACGAGTGTAAGGCGCAACTAAGGTATGTAAACTCCTTCCCTTCATTCTTTGGCATGTTCTAAACATGATAGGCTCGGACACGAGCCTTAGATACGACCCTGTTCCTAGAAATCCGAGATTGAAATTGGCTCCATTTCATTCAATGAGATTGAATTGGTCTCTTAATATTTCATCGGCAAAATGAGCTATATATATGCAGCCTTCACAAATGAAGTCGGAATGCCCTAAAACTCTCATGGATGACTCCATATGACCTATGATCCATAAATTTACGTACGCCACCTCGGTTCGGCCCAACGGGGGGGGGGGGGCACAAATCTTGATACTTTCTGTATGGCTTTAGCTAACTCAATTCTGTCCGGAATTCACGGGTAGCTTTTGGTTATTATTCTGTTTACTATGCGATAAGTGTTATGACTACCTTTATGAGTCTTATAAAATATTTTTGACATCTGGAACGTTTTTGGAAATCTTATTCTGATATTCTGGATAAGCTAAGTACCTTCTGTATTTTTCGGATATACCATTTTGGCATACATGAATCTTGTGTGATGCATGATCCTGGCATATGTGATTTATGTTCGGAAAGTAATAAATTTGGCATTCTGTTATTACCTCCTTTGCCAAGTCCCGAGCCGGTTATAGTATTGTGCGCACTATGTGATATTGACCGCTGGATTCTTGACCGCGGTGTGTGCGACATTGACCACTGGATTCTTGACCGCGGTATGCCGCATTTGTGATGTTGACCGCTGGATTCTTGACCGCGGTGTGTGCGACATTGACCGCTGGATTCTTGACCGCAGCATGCCGCATTTGTGATGTTGACCGCTGGACTCCTGACCGCGGTATCTGCGACATTGACCGCTGGACCCCTCACCGCGGTATGTCGGGTTTGGGATGTTAACCGCTGGATACTTGGCCGCGGTATGTGTGATAGTGACCGCTGGACTTTTGGCCGCGACAATTGTGTGTTTGAGTTTCTATGTGTATGAGACAGAAATGTTTTTCAAAAAAATAAAAAAAATAAAGCAGTTTGGCATTCTGATTGCCGTATTTGTCTTCCGGGATCTGATATATATGCTATTTGTATCTGTATATGCTTATGACTCTGCATGCAAGATTCTGTCTGTTACGCTTCTGTATGTCTGATCTGGATTATGACTCTGTCCGTTACACTTCTGGAAGTCTGATTCGGATAATGATCCTGTCTGCTTCACTCCCGTATATCTGATTCAGACTATGATTCAGTCCGTTATGCTTCTGTACCTCTGACTCTGATTACGATTATGTCAGCCATATTCTATGCCCCGATCCGTATGTTGATTCTGCTCGCTATATCTCTGTACTTCTGGTTCGGACTATGATTATATTTGTTATATTTCCGCTTTAGATACTCAGTACATTTTCCGTACTGACCCCTTCTTCTTCGGGGGCTGCGTTTCATGCCGCGCAGGTACTCCCAGGTGAGTTGAAGATAGTATAGGAGATGTCCCAGTGCAGATGGCAAGCTCCATTTGTTCCCGGAGTGCTGCCGAGTCAGAGTTTGTATGTTATGCTTTCTGGATTACGTTAGAGACTTTGCAGACGGCGTCGTGGGTAATGGTTGTCAGTCTGTAAGCGGCTCCATCAGTCGATACGTCGGTTTGTGTTATGTACTGAATTTTGTATGATCATAGGTTTGTTCGGCTTGGAAGCTACAAGAAAGAATATTTCAGAAAAAAAAAATTTACTAAGTATTTTATCTTATTTGATTTAAAAAGTTTGACGTGATTGTGTGTGCAGCAGGAGTCTGAGGGTTCGCTCGACCCTAAGTAAGGGTCGGGTGCCCATCACACCCTAGGGATATTGGGGTGTGACAATGGCCCTCTTGGTGGTATGACCCTCTTGGCGGCATGGCCCTCTTGGCAGTATGGTCCCTTGTCGATATGGCCCTCTTGGCAGTATGGCCCTTTTGGCAGTATGGCCCTTGTAACTACTCGCTAGGTCATTATGTGCATTTGGACCATTTTACCCCTGCTCGTACATTTCTGAGACTAGGTGTGAGTCTAATGGAAACTTTAATAGTTTGAATTATAAAATAAAGGCATTTGATTGTATTTATGCACTTGTTTAAAAACGTGACTTATTTCCGTTGAGGGGTTGACTTAGTAAATTAGACCTCCGTTGAGAATTACGAGGCCACGGGCGAGTTCGTAACGTATTTTTACATATGTGTGCATGTCTGGTTTGTATGAATAGGGCCTCAGATTGATGTTGGGATTTGTGGTGAAAAACTGGTGAAAAACCAGAGGTCACTGGTTCGGAAGCGACCGCTGCAGCGAGTCTACCATAACGGCGTGTCGGTCGCCACCGCAGGATTCTAGGAATTAGGGAAAGTCCGCCATAGTGGGCTGTGGACCTCCATAGCAGGACTACTACGGCGCGGTCTTGACCGCTAGGGCGAGTCGGGCTAGTTAATGAGGTCCACCGTGGCAGTGATATTTTTTGTTATAGCGGAGGTAGTGACCGCTACAGCGGGAGGTAGTGACCGCTACAGCGAGAGCGCTGCAGCGGAGGTAGTGACTAATGCAGCGGTCGACAGAGGACAGAAACCCACTTTTATATTGCAACTCGAGTCTTTAAGTCACATAACTCCAAAAGCAGTTCCCAAGAAAATAAGAGGCGATTTTCCTAAGGCGTGGGTGGATTATTCTTTAAGGGTAAGTCTTAATCCTTTCCTTGTTCATTCTCTTGTCATATTTAAGTTCATATATTAGTTAAGGTTCTCTAATGGTGGATGAAAGGACTAGAACCCTAGAATTAGCAAACCCTTGAATAATTGATGGGTTGTTGAATTTATTGTTGTTTAATCATGTCAAATCTGATGATACGCTTTTGAAATCCCAACAATATTTTCTATATAAAAAGAATCCGGAAAGAGTGTAGGTGATCACTTTCTAGGACGGGAAATTGATTATTTATGATGAGAATTGTGCATTGAGACTTAGGGTTCCACCAAAAATGGTAACTTTGGACTAAAATCTATTTTGAAAACGTTAAATTGGTTAGAATCCTATAAATTAGAGGATTATGATTGTTGCAATTGAGGTTAATATAAATTCACCAACAAATGATGATCTCACCCTTTTGAAAAGGGTAGGAGTAATTGGGTCTTCTTCCCTAATTGTTGTTTTTATTTTGAGTAGATGGTCTATTACTTACTTAGCGTTATATTGCTAGACTTTGAGCGTTTCAAAGCACCACGGAAGGGGAAAGCTCTAGCGGAGTAGCTTGCTTTGTTCCAGTTCTACACCTGAGGTAGGTTATGGTTTCCTTGAGTTAGACTTTGGTTAGTTGATTGTATATGTAGTAGAATTGATGGGAGAAAGCATGATTAGGTCTTCGAACATGACGTCTGGTTGGACATCACTTCGGCTAGTATGATTTCTGATTAGGTGGGCTTGTTGCCATTACTTTATGTAGCGAAACCTGAGGTGAAATTGTTGTGTTATGAGAAGGAAGGAGTCAATATATACTCTTCTTGTTGATTGAGATAGTTGCATATTCATGCTGTGTTGAGTTGATTATCTGAGTGCTGTTATGAATTGTGGCATGGTGCCTTGCATTTTTTGACATTGAATTTATTGACTGATCATATTCCATATTGACTATTGGACTGGAAATACGTTGAGATGCATATTATGATCAGATACAGAAATATATATAAAGACATATTTGATAGGGGGTGAGGATGTGGCCTAAATAAGGGCTCGTGATCCGAGGACAGTTTCGGGGCGAGTGGTACATGGACACCATGGATCCCCTACAGGTCATGACTAATAAGCGAAAATAGCCGTTGTCATGTGCGTACAGTTGAGATACTATAATTGGCCACCTTGTATTGCATTGGACATATCTTATTCGTGTGATGCACTGTTGATTTGTTGATAATTGACTTTTGATACGGTTGTGTTATTGTGCTGTTGTGCCTATCTGCCTATTTTGTTGATTTTGTAAATGTATACTTGATACTAATCTTAGCCGGCCTATGATATCTACCGATACATAGTGTTTGTACGGATACTACCTTGCTGCACCCTTTTTGAGTGCAGATTGTGTGCCAGAGACTTCGTCTAGACTTCATATTTAGCTTGAGGCCATTTCCAGACCAGATTAGAGGGTGAGCTCCTATCCATGCCACGCCGCCTGAAGATCTTCCTTTATTGATGTCTATCTCCTTTCCAGACATTCATGATATATATAGACATATATTTATTCTTTAGACAGCTTTATATTTTAGAGTCCTTATACGATGACTTTGGGATTTTGGGGTTGTAATAGTTAGGATTCTGCACTTCTATTTTTATTATGGCATGACTAGACAGTTTTAGGATTATCTCCATTGCAATCGATTTATAATTGGTTGCACAAATGAGAATTTGGTTAAGGGGATGGTTCGCCCACCAGAGGGCTTAGTGTTACACCTCTCATTTTCGTCATAAGGAAGTCCTTAGCTTATGGGTGGTCTATACCCTTAGTATGGAAATCCGTATCCGAGTTTTTGAAAAATTAAGTGCCTGACCCTGCGTGTACCAAAGTGTAAGTATACGTTCTTTGCGATTTGGTAGGATTTGAAGCTAAACAAATCGAATCGACGCGGGCCGAAGCGACTCAGGAGAGTCTGCAGAAATCAGTCACCATCGATGGGCTGTCGAAATGTCGATGAGCCATCGTGGTGGACCGTCCTTGCTCTGCTGCCTCTGAAGTTTCAGGTGGCAGGTCGACGGAGCACGTCGACGAGCCGTCGACCCACAGGCGACCCGCACACTAGAGCTTTCTAGTTCCCTCTATATATATTTAACTCCCACGTTTTATTTTCATTGTTTTCCATTTCCAAAATTAGAGAAAGTCCTCGAATATTCCTCTTAATATTTTCCATCATCAGAGTGAAGATTTAGCAAGATCCGAGCCCAGTAAACTCGAGCTTGGGAAGGGAAAGTTGCTCTTAGGGTTCTATTGGAGTTGTTAAGTTTTGGAATTGGAGTTGAAGTTTGATTCCTGGAACCCTAGACTTTTCAAGGTATGTATATTATTCCTACGTTTGTGTTTAAGCTAATTACCAAGATTTTTAAGTAAAGAGGATTATAGTTATGGAAGTTGTAAGTTGAATAAGGGTAAAGTTGGACTTGAGGGCTATTTTGAGGGATGATTTGGAGTAGAATTGATTGTATTTTGATATGTAAGTATTGATATGGTTATTGTTGGTATTATTGTTGATAGTTAAGTTAAATTGGAGATGGACAGATTATTGAGTTATGAAGGGGATGTTGCTCGAACTTCGTTAAGTCCCCTTTTTCAGTTGAATGGGATAGTAAGTGTTATGAAGGGACTAATTGTGGTCTATGTTGTGTTGATTGTAGACTTACGAGTTAAAGAAGTAGTCGTTGGACAATTAGATACGCTTCAAGGTATGTTAAGGCTGTCCCTTTTATTCTTTTGGCATGATCTTTACTATCCGAACGAACAAGTGAGCAAGCAAATTCTAAAGACTCTACTCTTAGATGGTACAGGATTCATCGTATCCTTGATTCCTTATGTTCATGTACATGACTTCTAGAGATCGTTTGTTACCTAGAGTAATCCAGAGTATATCTTTCATGAGTCTTTCATGCATTATATATATATATATATACACACACACACACACACATATATGTATAACTATTTTCTTACACCGTGCCTATATGGCCGGGCAGCACCACTACGGTGGGTGGCATATGGATGATGATGTATGATTACACTGTGCCTATATGGCTGGGCAGCACCACTAGTGTGTGGCGTGAGATGATTACCGTCCCGAACGGGGGATTATATGAGATATGGATCGGGCCGTACGTTCCTCAGCACTATTAAATGATATACGGATCGGGTTGTACGTTCCACAGCATTATCAGTTATATTATGATCTATGCATATCATACACTGTGGAGGTGTCTTCAGTTATACAGATGCATTCAGACAGTCAGTTTTGTTATGAGTTTCAGATTTCTTTTATGATTCACACACACACACACACACACACACACACACACACACACACACATATATATATATATATATATATATATATATATATATATATATATATATATATATATATATGTTACTCTTATGCCTTGTATACTCAGTACATTGTCCGTGCTGACTCCCCTATTGCTCCGGGGGCTGCATTCATGCCCGCAGGTACAGATAGACAGACAGGCAGTCCAGCTCAGTAGGACTCCCATTCAGCTGTAGTCGGTGCGCTCCACTTGATCCGGAGCTGCGGTTTATTTTGGTATGCCATTCTTTTGAGGTGTATATGCATATAGGTATGACGGAGCCTTGTCTCGTCCTTTTTACAGCTTTTATTCCATTAGAGTTCTGTCAACAGTTATGTGTAGATGACTTGTGATGTAGTCTTGTCAGCTCCCATTCTCTTGTGTACAGTTCATGTAGCAGCCTAGTTGGCTTGCATTGTTATCTTCAGTATATATACGATGCACAGTTCCTGATATTATTCTTTCATGAGTCAGTTTAATCCAGATTGAGTTGCTTGTGGGCCCTAATTATGTAGTATTATCCAGATATGAGTATAGGGGTGTTTGGTCACTAGAGATCAGGCACTCGTAGAGGCTCATCAGTTTGGGTCGTGACAGAAGTGGTATCAGAGCAGTTCTGTCCTAGGGTTGTGTACAGACCGTGTCTAGTCTTGTTTATGGATGTGTCGTGCACCACACTTATAAACAGGAGGCTATGGGACATTTAGGAAATTATCATTCTTTCTCTCTTAGATTGTGCGATAGAGTTATGTGTTAAGAGTCCGTCTTCTAATAATTTGTTCTGATTTCAGTAATGCCTCGCAAGGAAGCTATAGCCGCCCAAAAGGGAAAGGGAGTGGCTGGTGAGTCCACCAACTGTACTCAGCGAGCTACCAGGACTCGGGACGAGTCCCAGAGTGAGTGCCCTTCCCAGACTTCGCATACACTGCCTCCAGCACCTGCCCCAGTACCCCTAGTTCCTCAGCCAGATGCACCGGGCCAGGATATGGGAGATGCTATACAGTTATTGACTAGATTGGTAGCCGCTCTGGCTCAACGGTAGGGAGTTGGTGTTGATTAGGGAGATCGAGCTGGTAGTGCGAGGGTTAAGAATTTTCGCGGGTTAGATCCTCCAGAGTTTTCTGTGTTGAAGAAAATTATGCATCCTCAGGATTTTATTGATAGTATGCAACGGACTTTGAGGGTTATGCACGCCGACGAGGTCGAGTCAGTGGAGCTGGCATCTTATAGGTTCCATGATGTTGCAGTACAATGGTATCAGGCATGGGAGCTGTCTAGGGGAGACAATGCTCATCCAGTCATTTGGTGAGAGTTTTTAGATGCTTTTATTCGTCATTATTTACCACAAGAAGTCCGACGGGCTCGAGCAGATAGGTTCTTGAGTATTGAGCAGGGTAGTATGAGTGTTCGGGAGTATTATGTGCACTTCGATTCTTTGGCTAGTATGCCCCAGCCATGGTGGTGAGATGGAGGACAGAGTTCATCGTTTTATGGATGGTCTAGGCCCATATTTGATAGATGAGTGTACGACGGCTGCATTACAGCCGGGCATGGATATTTCCCGTATATAGGCATATGCACAGAATTTAGAGGATCTTAAGCGTCAGCGGAGGACAGAACGCGAGCGTGACCGGGGCCATGGTAAGAGGGCCAGATCCTTAGATATTGCTGGTGAGTTCAGGGGAGGACAGAGACAGTAGAATTCCCGATATTCATTTCATTCAGCAGGGAGTGCACCTCAGTGATTTTCAAGCCCTAGATTTGATCGGTCTTCTTATTCAGGAATGGGCAAGAGTTCTAGAGCATCAGATTCTCAGCATAGACCAGAGTCAAGCCAGATGAGACCACCTGCACTGCGGTGTGCCTAGTGCGGAAGATTACATTCCTGACAGTGTCGATTTGGGTCGAATGCTTGTTATGCTTGTGGCCAGCCAGCTCATGTGATGAAGGAGTGTCCGTCGAAGGGTGGTGTAGGCATTGTCCAGCCTACAGGGTCCGTAGCTAGTTCTTCTTTGTGAGTACGCCTTTCAGGGCAAGTTTCGAGTGGGCCTCAGCACCATGTTTATGCATTATCCGGTAGACAGGATTGTGAGTCGTCTCCTGATGTTGTCATAGGTATATTATTAATTTCCTTTTATGATGTATATGCACTGATTGATTGTTATATCCCGTATTTTGTACATTTGGATATTTCAAGATAATCGCGATAAGTTAAGGGCGAGGCTACTATTTTCCTTCCGATTTTATTTTAATACACAAGTTGGTTATTAGTGGTATGGAAATATTGAGAAGGGCTAGGGGTAAAAAGGGAAAAATTCAAAAATATGGTCATGAAGCTACTATGGCAGTGTGGCATGTGTGGGAGTATGTGTTCACCTTGTATTAGTAGGAGCTATATATATATATATATATATAAATATATATATATATATATATATATATATATATATATATATATATATATATATGGATAAGTGATGACAAAATAAGACAATTATTCATTCTTGTTTTATTTTAAGAAGCTTCAAGAAAGAGGGAGAAGGGACATGTGTTCATATTTTTATTGGTAGGGCCTAATTATATATATAGATAAGTGGTGGCAAAAAATAAGACATATTCATCTTTTAATCAAGAAGCTTGGAGAAGAAGAAAGAAAAAAACAGAAAAGAAGAGAAGGAGAGAAGAAGCATTCGGCCATGGTGGAAAATTTGGTGCCCTTGGAATTGATCAAGAAAAATAATTTTCTTCTAACATTTCAACCAATTGGAAGGCCCTTATTAACATGAAGTAGTTGTTAGGGCAAGTAAACCATTCATTCTTGCAAGGTGCAACCTTAGCCAAGTAAGAAGACAAGTGGAAAAAGGTAAGGTTTAATCTTCTCTTTCATGTGTTACAGATGATTGTGCATGTTTTAGTGTGTAGAAGTGGATGAAATTCATGAAATATATGTGTGTGGGTGTTGGCCGAATAGGAGCTATGTTGATAAGATGTGATGAATTAATTTTACTTAGTATTTTAGTTGTTGTTGTTGTGGATTCTATGGTGCAAATGAAGGTTTAATGGTTCACATTGGCATTGAAATTGTTTGTGGGTTGTTGGAGGAGTTAATGTGATTTTAATATATTTTCTTGTAATTATAATAATGAAGTTGCTAATGTGTAGATTGTTGGTGTAGTTAGCGAATTTGAAAGAAGGAAATATGTTGTTATTGTTCTTGTTGAATTTGGGAGGTTTCGGGTAGTGTGTCGGTTGGGTCGTTTGAAATGTCGTGCGGATTGTTGAAGTGTTCTTGAATATTGTTTGAATGGTTTTGGATTAATACTTGAATACGTGAGCAATTATGAATTGAACATAAGTGAAGCGCCGTCGAAGTTTGTAGAAAGAAGTTACTAACGTTAGAATGCGTTTTGAACTGATTGTTGATATTGTTAGAATGACTGTTGGTATTGTTGTTGATAATTTGGCCGAGTTGAATTCTCAGATTTGTTGTTGATGATTGGCAGAGTTGAATTCTCGGGGTTGTTGAATGTACAGGGGAAATGCTGCCGAAATTTCTGTAAATAAAGTGTTGGTTTAGAATTGGACTCTTAAGTGTTTATGGCTAATGTTTGGTATATACTAATATTGTTGTAGATCTTGCGAAGCCAAAGACTTAAGTTCGGATTAGCTTAGGAAGCGGGCAAGGTATGTAAGGCTTACCCTTTCTTTCTTTTGGCGTGTCCTAGAGTTAAGTAAGCTATGATACGTATCTTGGGGTAACTCTATTCTTGATTCCGAGCTTGTTAATGATTCTTATTCACTTCTTGATGTGAGTATGCTTAGTATAGTCGAGATTATCATATGATTGAATAACGAGCAAAGCATAAAGAGTTCTTGTTTTTTTTAAAGAGTTCTATAAGTATTAATGTCCCTAACTTTCGTAGACAGTCTCGGATTGCTTTAAAACGTTCGTAGAGGTTTCTATCATGAATAACGTTCCTAACTTTCATATGCTAACTCAGATTGTTTTGAAAACGTAGCGTAACGATATCCATAATGAATCCATTCCTAGATGTAAGATATCCTGAGTTCTTTGACCTCTTAAGCCCGAAGGGGCATTCTCAAGTTGTGCGACTTCATAATGCTGTATAAATCCCGAAGGGGACATTCATAAGGTCTTTCTCTTACCTATGCATTTTACATTTAAATTTGTGAGTCTCGAAGGAGACAAATGAAAAGGGTTTGATTTCATACATGACGTCCATAATAGTTTTTTTTTTAGATGATTTCATGACGCGACTAAGCGTGCTATATAACATATGGCCTCGGCTTAAGTCCGAGTGTGTTATGGCCTCAGCTTATCTCTAAGTGTGCTATGGCCTCAGCTTATGTCTGAGCGTGCTGTATAACATATGGCCTCAGTTTATGTTATGCCAATTAAGTTGTGCATATGGTTTCACTAATAATTTTGAGAAAAATCAGTTTTATACTAAAGGAAACATAAAGTTAGACTTTCAAAACCACTCCGAAGGGGGTGCGAGATTTTACTATTTAGATTTTTAAAACCACTCCGACGGGGGTGCGAGATTTTACTATTTGGTTTCATTTACGATTTAGGTTCACACACCATAGAATCATTTCTTTGTATTGATATTCGTGGATTAAGTTGTGTTGACACCATCATTATTATTATGCCGGAAGCGGCATGCCCGAAGGGGCCGTCATCATTATTATTATGCCGGAAGCGGCATGCTCGAAGGGGCCATCATTATTATTGTTATATCCCGTATTTTATACATTTGGATATTTCAAGGTGGTCGTGGTAGGTTAAGGGCAAGACTATGTTCCAAAATTATTTTAATATACAAGTTGTTTATTAGTATGGAAATATTGAGAAAGGTTAAGGGTAAAAAGGAAATTCACAAGATGGCCTATGGTAATATTATGGAAGGCCAGGGGCAAAACGGGAATTTCAAAAAAATATGGTCATGAAGCCACAAGTGGCCGTGTGGTGTGTCTCCTTGTATAAGTAGGAACAATATATATATATATATATATATGGACAAGTGATGACAAATTAAGAGATATTCCTCTTTTAAATTAAGAAGGTTGGAGAAGCATGGAGAAGGGACATGTGTCCACTTTGTATTGGTAGAAGTCATATATATATAGAGAGACAATGGATGACAAAATAAGACCTAGTCATCTTTTAAATCAAGAAAGCTTGAAGAAAAAAAAAAGAGGAGGGAAGAGAGAGTATTCGGCCACCATGGCCAAATTTGGTGCCATGGAAATCTATCAAGAAAAAATATTTTCTCCTAGTAATTCAACCAAGTGGAACGTCCCTAACAACATGGAGTGATTGTTGGAGCAAGCCAAGCATTTATTTTGGTGATTTATAAACCCTAGCTAAGTAAGAAGACAAGTGGAGGAAGGTAAGGTTCAATCTTCTTTTACATGTGTTATAGATGATTTATGTATGTTGAAGAATGTAGAAATGGATGGCATTCATGAAACATGTAAGCATATAGTGTGGCCGAATATAGGTATGTTGATAAGGTGTGAAGAAGTGATTTTTATTTAGTATTTTAATTGTTGTTATGGTAGATTCTATGATGAAAAATGAGGATTTAATGGTTGGAAATGAAGTTGTAATCGTTTGTGGATTATGGAAGAAGTTAATGTGATATTAGTATGGTTTCTTATGATTATAAGAATGAATGATATTGCAAATGTGTAGGTTGTAAATATAATTCATGAACTTGGAAGTGAGACATTTGTTTGGAAGATTGTAAGTTGGGTCGTGGTGATTGAATTTGAAAGAAGGAAATAGGTTGTTATTGTTCTTGTTGAAATTGGAAGGTGTCGGGTGAAGTAGTATGTTGATTGAGTCGTTTTGAATGTTATGTGAATTGAATTGAATATAAATGAAATGTCGTTGAATTGTATGACAACGGTTGTTAATGTTAGAATGTGTCTTGAATTGATTGTTGATGTTGTTGGCATGATTGTTGGTATTGTTGTTAATAGTTTGGCCGAGTTGAATTCTCGGGGATGGTGTATTTACAGGGGAGATGCTGCCGAAATTTTGGCAGATCATAAGTTAATTTATTTGAAAGACTAAGACAAGTGTGTGTGACGATGAATCTAATGATTATGTAAATCTTCTTGAATGTAGACAAGCGATAACGAGCTTGGACAATTAAGCGTAGCTAATAGGACGTGGAGCAGGTATGTTAAGGCTCGTCCCTTTCTTTCAAGGCATGATTCTGATGCTATGATTTCATAATTGCTTCCATATTTTCCTTGTTTTCAAAAGTTAGATGTTTATAATTCTAAGTCATGATTCTCTTCCCGATAACTCGCAAATGTTTTTTTTCCGAAGTGTCCGTTTTCTACCAAAACACAGGTTTATGATTTTGTAAGCTCTTATGACAATAACGATGGATATGTTTTACAGTGACAACGATGATGTCAAGGATGAGAATATTTTTATGATGCCTATGATAAGAATGATTTCATGTCTAATGGTACTTGATATGATTATTGCTTTGATTTTCCCAAAAAAAAAATAGCTTCTGAAACGTTCATAGAAGGTTTTGTACTTCAAACGCTCATAACTTCTTTATACTAAGTCGGATTGACCCGAAACTTGTTTCTGAGCCTTCAGGTGTCGGTTTATGTACGCTGTTATTAGTTGCAAGTCTCATCTTATAATAATTGTTCCTTCAAGGTGAGACAAAGTCGGGATGATTATTTGATAATATAATCTGAGGTTACATAGCCGTATGGTTGGAATGTGTCATATAGCCGTATGTTCTGCGTGGTATTGTCGATATTTGCTGCGTACAGATTTTGAATATTAAGAATGGTAAAGGAGATTATGCCAGAATGGGTACGCCTAACAGGAAGAAGCGTGGAAAGGAAATACTGTAAATAGGCAATAAGTGAGATGCGTTGTTTCAGAAAGGTTATGGATTTGGCATGGCAATGAAGGTGCGATCACTACCATCGGGAATCTGGAAGCCTAGGACAGGAAGTAGTCATACATACAGGTGGGAGGTGAACATTGGGAATTGAAAAGGGTAAAATAGTAATTGTAAAAGAAAGGACGTGTTACGAAAATGTCTCAGAGTCTGTAAGACTTCGACTTGCCCCAGAAAATGTAATAAAGGTCATGCGAAGAAGTGGACGCGATTATATCAGCATTAAGGTACCAGATTCTGTCGAAGTTTCGAGGTTAAGCGTGCTAAGGTGGGAGCAATTTTAGGATGGGTGACCCCCTGGGAAGTATGCAAGAAATTCTATGTATCCAGACATAAGAGACAAATGAGAAGTTAGAGTAACCTAGGGGAAACTAGAGTATACGGAATGGCTGGAAACCTTAAGAGGTCACGTACGACGAGGTAGGCTAGGCTGGAGAAGAGACAGAAGCTGCATCACAGCTTTGGAAATTTGGATAGGCTTGAATAGCGTTTGGAAGTATTTGTGGGCTAGTTGATGATAAATATATATATATATATATATATATATATATATATATATATATATATATGAATGTGTAGGATATCCCACATATGATTGTATCGGTGGACATGTGGGTCCCAGCAACCGGCGCTACGGTAAAGAAGGCATTAATCAAGTAAGTGTACCGAAGTTCGAGTGACAGCAAAAAAATAAATGATATAAGTGTTACAAGGTAAATTGATGTCATTTTCACTACAGGTTAAGATTGGAAAGTTTTAATGCAGCGATATTTGGAAAAGAAAGAGAGTGAGTAGATGGAAAACAAAGAGATCAAAGTGTCGGGAGAAGGTGAAAGGTAAGAAACCTCAGTGAGTGAAGCTCCCAAGAGAAACTACCGGCAAAGCGCGAGACTATTTGGGTAAGAACTCAAAGTAGGCATGTGAAAAGGGATAGAGTGTGGTAAAAGGAAACAGGAGAGGAGTGTATGAAGTTCGAGGACCGATTCCTATAAGTAGGGCTAAGGGAATAGTAACCACGACAAGGAATGTGAAGTAAGAGAAGGAATGACTAAGCTTAGTGACGATGTTATAAGACTTTGGCCTTGAAAGGTACATAAAGGAATAAATGTGTAGCCATATTAATGTGATTGCCTCGGACATGGAAGAACTTTCCTGAGAGGGTGACCTAAGAATAGGACAGATTTGTCCGTTAAAAAGGAATATTTCACGAACTTCAGAACCCATACGACAAATAATAAGAAAAGAAAAGTGTTCGAGGAGGAAGGAACCTAAAGAAGGTTAAGGATGAAAGTAGGAAAAGTATACTAGTGGGTTGGTCAAAGGAAGAGGAGAACATTTGGGAGCAAAATAATTGGAAATCTTTAACCATAGGAGTAAGAAGGATACCTTAACAAGTTAGCGATAGGAACCCGATTACGCACCAAGGAAAGAATAAGGATAATGAGTCGACGCTGTTAATTTGGAAATCAATGGTGTGAAGCAAGAATTCATGTGAGGTCTGAACGATTTGATCTTAGGGGAAATGGAATGAAATGCAAGGAATGTACATGGGATGCCGCTCAGTCATAGCATCATAAATATAGTCAAAGGTTCGATAAGTGAGGATAGAAGAAGTGTAACCTGTAAGGATTCTGTGATAAGAACAAAAGTAGTGGGACGCTCGAAAAATATGGACGCACAGCTGCAACGTAAAGGCGTAGTTAAGGAAAAATTTGAGTAAGTGAGCTAAATGGGTGAAAGGGACTAATAGTGGGTAGGAAGATATGAGAATATTGACAAGGATGATGATATAGGCCCAAAACGAAAGGAAAACTTATGGTGAGAAGCTTCGATATGTTATGCACAGAGCTGGAAAGAGAGATGAGGAGTGAGGTATAAACGAAGACTTCACAAAAAGACTGTTGGCGCATAAGGAGCCCCTTAAAAAGGGGGAGATCATATTATATTAGGCTTAAAAAGGAATCACAACAATTTCAAGCGCCAGAAAAGGAAATTCATTAGTTCAGGGCCAGAGTTCAAAAACATATCGGCATATCAAGAGGATACATGAAAGAAGTAGAAACGAGTTGGTGCAGTGGATTAGAAAACCCATGACACGGAATGAGGATTCATGTAAAGACCGAAGAGTTCGATTGTAAAGACAATAGGGTAAAAGATAAGGAATGGGCATGAAGAAAAGGACAACTATAAGAGGGACCCTCCCGAAATATTATAACACCCCATAAGGCTAGTTGAACATTCGAGGACGAATGTTCTAAAGGGGGGGAGGATGTTATATCCCATATTTTATACATTTGGATATTTCAAGGTGGTCGTGGTAGGTTAAGGGCAAGACTATGTTCCAAAATTATTTTAATATACAAGTTGTTTATTAGTATGGAAATATTGAGAAAGGTTAAGGGTAAAAAGGAAATTCACAAGGTGGCCTATGGTAATATTGTGGAAGGCCAGGGGCAAAACGAGAATTTCAAAAAAATATGGTCATGAAGCCACAAGTGGTTGTGTGGTGTGTCTCCTTGTATAAGTGGGAACAATATATATATATATATATATGGACAAGTGATGACAAATTAAGAGATATTCCTCTTTTAAATTAAGAAGGTTGGAGAAGCTTGGAGAAGGGACATGTGTCCACTTTGTATTGGTAGAAGTCATATATATAGAGAGAGAGACAATGGATGACAAAATAAGACCTAGTCATCTTTTAAATCAAGAAAGCTTGAAGAAAAAAAAAAAAAGGAGGGAAGAGAGAGTATTCGACCACCATAGCCAAATTTGGTGCTATGGAAATCTATCAAGAAAAATTATTTTCTCCTAGTAATTCAATCAAGTGGAACGTCCCTAACATCATGGAGTGATTGTTGGAGCAAGCCAAGCATTTATTTGGGTGATTTATAAACCCTAGCCAAGTAAGAAGACAAGTGGAGGAAGGTAAGGCTCAATCTTCTTTTACATGTGTTATAGATGATTTATGTATGTTGAAGAATGTAGAAATTGATGGAATTCATGAAACATGTAAGTATATAGTGTGGCCGAATATAGGTATGTTGATAAGGTGTGAAGAAGTGATTTTTATTTAGTATTTTAATTGTTGATATGGTAGATTCTATAATGAAAAATGAGGATTTAATGGTTGGAAATGAAGTTTTAATCGTTTGTGGATTATGGAAGAAGTTAATGTGATATTAGTATGGTTTCTTATGATTATAAGAATGAATGATATTGCTAATGTGTAGGTTGTAAATATAATTCATGAACTTGGAAGTGAGACATTTGTTTGGAAGATTGTAAGTTGGGTCGTGGTGATTGAATTTGAAAGAAGGAAATAGGTTGTTATTGTTCTTGTTGAAATTGGAAGGTGGCGGGTGAAGTAGTATGTTGATTGAGTCGTTTTGAATGTTATGTGAATTGAATTGAATATAAATGAAATGTCGTTGATTTGTATGACAACGGTTGTTAATGTTAGAATGCGTCTTGAATTGATTGTTGATGTTGTTGGCACGATTGTTGGTATTGTTGTTAATAGTTTGGCCGAGTTGAATTCTCGGATTGTTGATTGATGATTTGGGCCGAGTTAGATTCTCGGGGATGGTGTATTTACAGGGGAGATGCTGCCGAAATTTCGGCAGATCATAAGTGAATTTATTTGAAAGACTAAGATAAGTGTGTGTGACGATGAATCTAATGATTATGTAAATCTTCTTGAATGTAGACTAGCGATAACGAGCTTGGACAATTAAGAGTAGCTAATAGGACGTGGAGAAGGTATGTTAAGGCTCGTCCCTTTCTTTCAAGGCATGATTCCGATGCTATGATTTCATAATTGCTTCCATATTTTCCTTGTTTTCAAAAGTTAGATGTTTATGATTCTAAGTCATGATTCTCTTCCCGATAACTCGCAAATATTTTTTTTCCAAAGTGTTCGTATTCTACCAAAACAGAGGTTTATGATTTTGTAAGCTCTTATGACAATAACGATGGATATGTTTATTACAGTGACAACGATGATGTCAAGGATGAGAATATTTTTATGATGCCTATGATAAGAATGATTTCATGTCTAAAGGTACTTGATATGATTATTGCTTTGATTTTCCCAAAAAAAAAAAATAGCTTCTGAAACGTTCATAGAAGGTTTTGTACTTCAAACGCTCATAACTTCTTTATACTAAGTCGGATTGACCCGAAACTTGTTTCTGAGCCTTCAGGTGTCGGTTTATGTACGCTGTTATTAGTTGCAAGTCTCATCTTATAATAATTGTTCCTTCAAGGTGAGACAAAGTCGGGATGATTATTCCATAATATAATCGGAGGTTAATGACCTTACGTCACTCCGATAGATACATGACTTTCTTTGGGCTCTCCTGCATGCTGCCTATATGATATATATATATATATATATATATATATATATATATATATGTATATGTATATGTATATGGGGAATATGGGAAAAAGGGCCAGAGCGCTATAGACGCAGATATATGTACATGATACACGTATATGTATATGGGAAAAAGGGCTAGAGCGCTATAGACACTGATATATGTACATGATACATGCATATGTATATGGGATAATGGGCCAGAGCGCTATAGACGCTGATATATGTACATGATACATGCATATGTATATGGGAAAGAGGGCCAGAGCGTTATATATGTGTATCCACTTGATCAGTTGGTATTATATCACATGATATCATCCCGGAAGAGAGATGCCCGGACGCGGGACATATGTGGTTAAATGGATCGGCTGCCGACGCCTCGGCAATATGATATGTTCTATTTTCTATATATATATATGAACAAGAAATGTTTTCAAAGAAAGTAAAGTATGATATATATATATATATATATATATATATGGATTGGGCTGCACGTTCCGCAGCACTAAGCATGCATGGTACCCGCCTAAAAGGCACTCAGATGTACAGGTTACGCTTTTACCCTATGATATGCTCTATACGTCCATTCTGTTATTATTCATATTTATATCCCTTACTATGTTACTATTCATTCCTTACATACTCAGTACATTGTTCGTACTGAGCCCCTTTTCTTCGGGGGCTGCGTTTCATGCCGCGCAAGTACACCCAGATGAGTAGAAGCTATTATAGAAGATGTTCCAGCGGAGTTGGCAAGCTCCATTTGCTCTGAAGTGTAGCCGGGTCAAAGTACTATGCTATGATGTCTTGTTCGAAGTTAGAGACTTTGCAGACATAGTCGTAGGTATAGTATGTCGGCCCTGTAAGCGGCTCCACCAGCCGATGGGTTATCGTCTTTCATGTTACAAGTTTCATGTGACAATGGAATTTATTTGAATTGTGTACGATGAAAGGAAAGATCTTGAAAGCTTTACTATGTATTTCATTATATGTGGTTTAAGAGTTCAAAGAGACTCTGTGTGTAACAAGAGTCAGCGGGTTCGCTCGGCTCCGAGTATGGGGTCAGGTACCCATCACACCCTAGTAAGATCGGGGTGTGACAATTATTAAGCCGGAAGCGGTTGCCCGAAGGGGCCATCATTATTATTATGTCAGAAGCGGCATGCCCGAAGGGGCCATCATTAATTATTATGTCGGAACCGGCATGCCCGAAGGGGCCACCATCATTATTATTATGCCGGAAGCGGCATGCCCGAAGGGGCCATCATCATTATTATTATGCCGGAAGTGGCATGCCCGAAGGGGCCATCATCATTATTATGCCGGAAGCGGCCGTCCGAAGGGACTATTGTGATACCAAATTTATATTGTGTATTCTAGAATTTGCTTATGCGGTAATTATATGGTGCATGCTAGAATTTGGGTAAAGGCCACAGGACTTGGTTCAGAATGCTGTTTCAGGTTACTTACAGTTTGATTTCTAAACTTGTTTACTGCTGCACCTTCCTTGTGCTATGATTCAGTAATGCTTTACATATTCAGTACATATTCCGTACTGACCCCCTTTCTTCGGGGGCTGCGTTTCATGCCGCACAGGTGCATACAAATGAGTAGAAGACTTTGCTAGAAGGTGTTCCAGCGGGATTGGCGAGCTCCATCTCAGTTCAGAGTGTTGTTGGGTCTAAGTACTTATGTCATGGTATTCTTTATATGTTAGAGACTTTGCAGACAGTGTCCTGTGGATAGGGCGTCGAGAAGTGCGAATCATTTGTAGATGTTAAAAGAGTATGTATTTTCAGATGATTTCAGTATGTTTAAAGTACGTAATTGATTGAAAGTTTTCATAATCTGTATAAAGACAATGATCTCTATTTGGAAAAGTTCGATGTTCTAAAAGTTTTTGAAATGACAGGTTTTGGTAAAGTGAACGTTTAAGGGTTCGCTCGGCTCTGATGAGAGTCGGGTGCCCATCATGCCCTATCAAGATGAAGGTGTGACATTAATACAGGTTCTACCTTATCGTATGTTACCCCATTTGTTGCTGGCATGTTTGGGATAAATCCTGACTTGATTGAGCCATTTGAGGTGTCTGCGCCAGTTGGTGATCCAATTGTAGCTAGGCGAGTATATCGAGGCTGTGTAGTGATAGTTTGTAACCGTCATACCCTAGCAGACTTGATCGAGTTAGACATGATTGATTTCGATGTTATTATGGGCATGGATTGGTTGGCTTCTTGTTATGCTAATGTTGACTACAGAACAAAGGTAGTTTGATTTCAGTTTCCTGGTGAGCCAGTCCTAGAGTGGAAGGGTAATGCTGCTTCGCCAAGGGGTAGGTTTATTTCCTACCTTAAGGCAAGTAAGATGGTCAGAAAGGGGCATATTCACCTAGTTCAGGTCCAGGATGTGCAAAAAGAATCACCGACCCTCCAGTCTGTCCTTATGGTTAATGAGTTTCTCGAGGTGTTTCCGGATGAGGTTCCTGCATTCCTCCGGAGCGGGATATTGATTTTGCTATTGATTTATTGTAAGATACTCAGCCAATATCTATTCCTCCTTATAGAATGGCACCTGCGGAGTTGAAAGAATTAAAGGAGCAGTTGAAAGATCTTCTTGAGAAGGGCTTTATTAGGCCTAGTACATCACCGTGAGGAGTGTCGGTATTATTTGTAAGGAAGAAGGATGGCTCTTTGCGAATGTGTATTAATTATCAGCAATTGAATAAAGTGACTGTAAAGAATAAGCATTCGCTTCCGAGGATTGATGATTTATTTGACCAGTTGCAAGGCGCCTAATATTTCTCGAAGATAGATTTGAGATCGGGATATCATCAGGTTAGGGTGAAGGAGGAAGATATTTCGAAGACGGCATTCAGGACTAGATATGGGCACTACGAGTTCCGTGTCATGTCATTCGGGTTAACTAAAGCTCCAGCTGTATTCATGGACCTGATGAATCGTGTATTTAGACCCTTTCTAGATTTGTTCGTGATTGTGTTTACAGATGACATTCTGGTTTATTTACCGTTAGAGGCTGATCATGCAGATCATCTATGTGCATTGCTTAGAGTTCTTCGAGATAAAGAGCTATATGCCAAGTTTTCCAAATGCGAGTTCTGGTTAATCTCTGTGGCTTTTCTTGGTCACATTATTTTAGATGAAGGCATCAAAGTGGATACTCAAAAGATTGAAGTTGTGAAGAATTGGCCAAGGCCCACAACACCAACAGAGATACGTAGTTTCTTGGGCCTAGCAGGATATTATAGAAGGTTTGTGGAAGGATTTTCTTCTCTTTCAGCCCCATTGACCAAGTTGACTCAGAAGTCAGCTAAGTTCCAATGGACGGATGCATGTGAGTGGAGTTTTCAGTTACTGAAAGATAAGTTGACCTCAACACCCATTTTGACTCTTCCAGAGGGAACAGATGGCTATGTGATATACTGTAGTGCTTTAGATATTGGTTTGGGATATGTACTAATGCAGCATGGCAAGGTTGTTGCTTGTGCTTCTAGACAGCTGAAGCAGTATGAGAAGAATTATCCAAACCATGATCTTGAGTTAGCTGCAGTAATTCATGCTTTGAAATTATGGAGGCGCTATTTATACGGTGCACATGTTGATATTTATACTGATCATAAGAGCCTCCATTATATCTTTAAGTAAAAGGACTTGAATTTACGTCAAAGGCGATAGCTAGAGTTGCTGAAAGATTACGACGTGGATATTCTATACCATCCTAGAAAAGCTAATGTAGTAGCTGATGCTCTCAGTCGTAAGTCCATGGGTAGTTTGTCATATGTGCAGCAAGAGAAAAGGGAGATAGCCCACGAAGTTCGCCAACAAGCCAACCTTGGAGTTCGGTTGGTAGATTCAGGTAACGCTGAAATTACGATCCCGGATACAGCGATGTAATCTTTGGTAGCGGAGATAAAGGAACATCAGTACGAAGATCCTGTTCTAGTCCATTACCAAGATACGACACCTCAGAAAGAAAAGACACCCTTTGTGATTACAGGAGATGGAGTACTCAGGTATCGAGGTAGATTATGTATTCCTAATGTTGCAGGACTTCATCAATAGGTTATGGGAGAAGCTCATTATTCTCGGTATTCTATTTACCCGAGCACAACAAAAATGTACCATGATCTCAAGGAAGTCTATTGGTGGGATGGTATGAAAAGAGACATAGCAGAATTTGTCACTCAATGTCCGAATTGTCAACAAGTCAAGATAGAGCACAGAAGCCTGGAGGTTTATTACTGGCTATGAAGATTCCAACATGAAAATGGGAGGTAGTCAATATGGATTTCATCACGGGTTTTCCCCGTACGTAGCGGAAGTATGATTCAATATGGGTCAGAGTTGATAGACTTACAAAGTCAGCCCATTTTTTATCTGTTACAACTACTTATTCAGCCGAAGATTATACGAAGCTGTATCTTATGGAGATTGTATGACTTCATGGTGTTCCTACAGCCATTATTTCATATAGAGGGGAGAAATTCACAGCTAACTTCTGGAGATCTTTTCAGAATGGATTGGGGACTTAGGTGAGTCTTAGTACTACATTTCATCCACAGACAGATGGACAGGCAGAGTGTATCATACAGACACTTGAGGACATCCTAAGAGCTTGTGTGATTGACTTCCGAGGTAGTTGGGATGATCATTTGCCTCTTATTGAATTTGCATATAATAATAGTTACCATTCCAGTATTCAGATGGCTCTTTATGAGGCTTTATATTGGCGGAGATATAGGTCACCTATAGGATGGTTCGATGTGGGAGAAAATTAGTTAGATGGCCCAGATTTAATACAGCAAGCAGTTGACAAAGTGAAATTGATTCAACAAAAGATTACTAGTGTCACGCCCCAAAACTCACCCTAGACGTGACCGGCATCTGATATCATGAACAACCTCGGAAAAACCTAAACAATGCACCAATAACACTTGAACCCGCCAGGTTCAACATTCGCCTCCAACAGTTTATAAAATAAATGTAACAAATCATAAATATGTGAATTAAATCAGTGGAAGTCTTTATTCATCCAATACTTAGTCAAACGTAATAACGTGTCCGAGAGTTAAACGATAACTCAAAAACTACCCACAAGAACGTATACTATGGAGCTTCTAAGATAAAGGAATAATAGTTTGACACATCGGGACACAGCCCAAAAAAAACTAATAATGAATAAACAACTAAATAGGGTGTCCCACGAATGAACGTGTGGGCTCACCAAATCCGCAGCAACCGCAAGTCCTTCCTAAGCGCTTGAAGTGTTAAGAACCTGCTCTTCTCCGTTACCTAACATACCATAAAAAACAACAATGGTATGCCTGAGTACTTCATACTTACTGAGTGCCTCAGGAACAATAGGTAATATGAAAATAAAATATAATGATACATAAAGAAATAAGTTCTGAAAAGATAGTGTAAAACAGTTATTCCACTTTGTGCTTCTTAATATGATTTGTTAAACCGTTTACAAAACCGTTTCAATGATGCTTTAAATCAATCAGGCATAAATAGAAATTCCATAATAAAGATGGATATCACAATCGTCCATATAGGCCAAACTCAATATCAACAACACTACGCAATACATCGGAATATGGATTCACGGTGGCTAATCTTCCTCCCGAATAGCAAGGCCATTAATACACCCCAGGTAGCGAACCCGGAAGTGGCCACTCTTCCCCCCGAATGGCAAGGCAATTAATACACTAGGATCCATAATGGCTACTCTTCCTCTCGAATAGCAAGGCATAACATAACAACAAAGTCCATGGCGTAGAAGCCGATTCACAATTTGTCTCAAATTAGTCACACCATCAATAACATTAAAGTTCATTATGCCATATCGAAAGAGTAAGTCATTCCAATCAATGTTTTGAAAACGTACAACTTCTTTACAAAGATTTCCATGTCCCAATTCATTAATGAGAATGTCATTACCTACTCTTAACCAGTATTATTAAGCATCTCTCATAGAGGAAAACATTCAAAATATCTTATACATATATAGAGTTTGTTAAAATCTAGGTTTAATGCGGGTTTGTCCCCTCACACACATTAACCACCATTAGACATGAATTAGAGGTCAAGAAACACGAAAAGATGACTTTATCTTTCATTCATCAAAGAATCTTGAATAAAATTTATACTTCCAACAATAATTTCAAAAAGTGATTTTCATTCAAAATAAGTTTTTAAAAGAGAGACATACCTTAATTTGTTAAACAAGGTTTAACAATTCACTTTTCTAATGAAGAACACCCAAACCCTAGCTTGAATCACTTTGGGAAGAATTAGGTTGCAAACCCTAGGTTTTGGTCACAAGAATCATGTTAAGAATCATGGATTTGATGTTAGAATGAATTAGTAATGTTAAGGATGTTCTTACCTTTGATTTGAAGACTTGGAGGAATGATTTTCGTCCTTAGAGTTGTTTGGAAAGTGGAGGAATAAACAATACAAGTGTCATATTTATATTTTTCTGGTGAAAACGGGCTAAAGGATGCCCTCGAAGGACGGACCGTCCTTCGTGTTACGGACTGTCCTTTAGTGAAAATATCCAGAGAGTTCTGGTGATTTTTGAGGCATTACAGTTCCATGTTACGGTCCGTAACGTCTCACCGTAACACAGGCCAAATTTCCAGCGAAGATAGGATTCAATAAAATGGGCATAACGTTTTGTACGTAACTTTTCTTGAGCTGGGCGACCTACCATTGGAAAGCTATTTCAAAGATCTAAAACTTTCAGCAAGGAAGTCTTTCCAAATCCGCAACACGGTTTTGTGAAACTCGCCCAGAAGACAGACCTACCAAAACTTAGGTGAATTTAAGAGCTCTTAAGAACTTCACTAGTTGGTTTGACTTCAAAACGACCATATTCCACCCGAATTCATCAAGAATGGATTCATATAGATATAATATCATCTTAACACTAGATTTTGACATGTTCACACCTATTTTAAGTTTACGGGGTTTTACATTGTCCCCCCCCCCCTTAAGATCATTCGTCCTCGAATGAGAATCGTATTCTAGGAAAGTTATTAACCACCACGAATTTTAACCACACAATCACCTTGAGAACGAATAGCTTAAAACTTAACTCATACCTGAAATAGGGAACAACTGAGGATATATCTTCTTCATGTCCTCTTCCACTTCCCAAGTTGCTTCCTCGGTATTATGATTTCGCCACAACACTTTAATCGACGCAACATCCTTTGTTCTCAACCTTCTAACTTGGCGATCCAAAATCTAAACTAGTTCTTCTTCATAAGACAAGGACTTATCCATCTCAACCTCTGCATAGTTCAACATATGAGAAGGGTCAGGTTTATACAACCTCAACATCGAAATGTAAAACACTGGATGAACCATGGACATCTCAGCCGGTAATCTCAACTCTTAAGCTGCCTTCCCAACTCTTCTAGTAATCTCATAAGGACCAATGTAGGGAGGACTAAGCTTGCCCTTTTTTCCAAAACGCATTACCCCATTCATAGGTGACACTTTCAAGAAAACCTTGTCACCAACAGCAAATTCCAATTCCCTATGCCTCATGTCCGTATAAGGCTTTTGTCTACTCGGAGCGGTCTTCAGTCGTTGCACAATAAGATTTACCTTTTCAATCACCTCATGAACTGAATTAGGACCCAATAATTCTACTTTGGTGGGTTCAAACCACCCAATTGGAGATCTGTAACGCCTCCCATAAAGAGCCTTATAAGGAGCCCTCTGAATACTCGCTTGATAACTATTGTTGTAAGCGAATTCCACCAGAGGTAGGTGTTCAACCCATCATCCTCCAAAATTTATTGCACGAGCACGTAGCATATCCTCCAAAGTTTGAATGGTCCTCTCTGCTTGCCCATCAGTTTGGGGATGAAAAGCGGTACTCAAATTCACTCTAGTACCCAAACCTTCCTAAAAGGATTTCCAAAAGTGAGCAGTAAATTGCGTACCTCTATCAGATATGATCGATATCGGAACACCATGCAATCTAACTATCTCCTTTGGATATAACTTAGAGTACCCCGCTGTGGTATATGACGTCCTCACTGGGAGAAAATGGGCAGACTTTGTGAGTCTATCCATGATCACCCAAATCGAATCAAATTTAGCCTTTGTGCGGGGTAAACCCACAATGAAATCCATATTGATCATTGTGCGGGGTAAACCCACAATGAAATCCATATTGATCACCTCCCACTTCCACTGCGGAATCTCGATATTCTGAGCCAGACCACCAGGCCTTTGATGTTCAGCCTTGTTGATAATTCAAACACTTAGCCACAAAGTTAGAAATATCGACCTTCATGCTTCTCCACCAATAGTGCTGCTTTAAGTCTTTATACATTTTGGTGGATATCGGATGAATCGAGTACTTGGAACTATGAGCTTCCATCATTAATTCTTGTCGAAGACCATCAACATCAGGAACACACAATCGTCCTTGCAACCGCAGAACACTATCACCAGTACCAACAGTAAATGAAGTGTACTCACCCCTTTCTACTCCTTCTCTCAGCTTTGCCAAACGTTCATCATCATATTGCTTGGATTTTATCCTTTCTACCATGTCAGACCGCGATAGCGTGATTCCCACTAACTGCTCATCTTCAGTTTCATCAAGTCTGACCCCAAGACTAGCAAGTCTTCAAATTTCCCTCCCCATGGGTGTTACACCTCAGAAAATTTCCCGTTGGTACGCAAGTAAATGAACTAATGATGTGTGCGAGGAGTGCGAGTGTATAATATTTCATGGGAAATGTATGTAAAGGGATGTGGATGATTAGAATGAAAAGTCGAGAAATGAGAAAAATTGAAAGTTGGCAAAACTGCCCAGTGGTCGTATAGTGCAAAATACGGACTGTAAAGTGCAATGCGGTCCGTAAACTTGACGTCGTAAACTGGCATGTCCAACTTCAACTTTCTGCCAGCTGAGGAAATGGCTAAAATACGACCTGGTGGACGGACCGTAAAGTGATTTACGGCCCGTAAACCACGGTCGTAAATCACCATGCATGCAGGCCAAAGTTTCTGGTTCTGCTTAAGCTTAAAAACGACCACAAGGGACGGTCCGTAAACTGAAATACGGACCGTAAACCTCCATGGACGACCACTGTTCACCCAACACAGATTTTTTAATTCATTAAATATGAGGATCAAGACTTGTCTTATTTCATTTACAACATTACTCCACTTCTCTCTAGAACTTCTCTCAACATTTATTATATGAGTTTCCAAGGATTAAAAGTCATCCATAACATTAAGACAAGTGAATAAACGATAAGGGAGTCATCAAGGATCATCCAAGTCAAGAAATCCAAATGGAGAAAAACTAGGGTTTTGCTCAAAGAAGAGTATTATCAACCAAAGCTTGTTCCTACAACTTCTAAGGTAAGATTCATGATTTTTACAAGATGTTTAAGGTATTGAAGAATTAAAATACATGGATTGTAGAGAATGTGGTCAACTAGGTCATGAATGATGAATAGTGACATTTTGAGAAATAGTTTGAATTGAGTTATGAATGTTGTTGTGTTGTGATATGAATCTGTTATAAATGGTATTAAGATCATGAACTAAACACTTTAGACGAATGGACGAAAATGGGTGTTATAATCATAAATGTGGGTGAATTAGAGGCAAATTGAGGAATCTAGATAATGTGGTTAATGTGAATGACTAATGGCCATTGTTATGACATTAATGAAGGTATAAACGCTAGCATTGGAAGGGAACGTGCAAGTGTAGAATAGTTTGACAGAAAGGTATGTAAGGCTAACCCTTCTTTCATAAGGCATGGTTCTTGGCCAAATTCCTAAATTCCTCTATATGAATATGTTGTCTCCACATGGTTGGCATTCCGAGCTCATAAGCTCACGACCCTTGATGTACTATGATTTTACTATGTTTCTCGCTTGACGAGTAAGTCCATAATGTAGATGTAACGATAGTGATGAGGATAGAAATGATGATGAGAGTAAAATGAGATTAAAGATGCTAACGAGCTATGATGTATGTATATGTGCCTATGATGGGCTATAATGATACCCCGAGCTTATAACGCCAGGTAGGATATATATATATATATATATATATATATATATATATATATATATATATATATATATATGTATATGATTATGTATAAAGTATGTATACGACTACGTAACGCGCGCACACCTCTGCAGAGGGTACGGATAACCCTGATGCCTTGGTAGGGCTAGGTATGTATGACCTTGAGCCTTGGTTGGCCAAGTATGTATAAGACACCGATCCCATGAGGTCGGGTATGCTATGTAAATGCTATGTATATGAAATGACTATGTATATAATATGAATATGAATGTGAAAAGACTATGTATAGGAATACGAATAAGGACATGTATACGAATATGAGCACAAGTATGGTACGAGTATTATTATGGGATACGAACGACGGTGTATGCAAGTAAGCGACATGATGATGATATTACTGTCTCCTCTCCTATGCTATCTTCATATGATATCTATTATGCTTCTATATTGATGTTGATCATGCTTTACATACTCAGTACATTCGTCGTACTGACGTCCTTTTGTTTGTGGACGCTGCGTCATGCCCGCAGGTGCGCAGGGAGACATATTTGATCCTTAGCTGCTTATTCGGAGATTTCATAGAGAGCTCCATTTCCTTCGGAGCCATATATTTTTGGTACTCAATCTTTTGTGTATATAATTATGGGCATAGCGGGGTCCTGTCCCGCTAATGTGCTATGTTATACTCTTAGAGGCTCGTAGACATGTGTGTGTGTGGGTAGATGTGTTTGGCCTTGTCGGCCTATGTTTTGTATATCATTTTGTCGGCCACGTTGGCCCATGTATATTGATGTGGCATGAATGCCTATGATGATATAAATGTGCAGTTGTCCATATGGGACTAGTTGACGAATGAATGGAAATGCATGTATGATTATGGGGATCACCTAGATGTAAGTATAAGAGTAAGCTAAGAGGGTGCTCGGGTGGGTTAGCACCGGGTGCTTGTCGCGGCCCCGAGTCGGGTCGTGACAAAAGTGGTATCAGAGCAGTTCAGTCCTAGGATGTGTCTACGAGCCGTGTCTAGTAGAGTCTTGGTTATGGGTGTGTTGCGCGCCACACTTATAAATGAGAAGCTGCGGACATCTTAGGAATATATGACCTTCTTTCTTCATAAGAATCGTGCGATAGAGCTATGATGTAAGAAATTCTTGTTCCTAAATCGTGTGTTGTGTATTTTAGAGATGCCTAAAAAGAAAAAGGCTATAGCAGCCCAAAAGGGCAAGACAGTGGCAGAAAAGCGGGCTGAAAGAGCATCGCCACCGGTAGTAGAGGAAGATGAGTCCCAGAGTGCGGCTCAATCTCAGTCCTCCCAGACAGTGCCTATTACTGAGGAGCACGTGGGAGCGTCAGCCCCAGCTCCAGCTCCTCCACCGAATGCTTCAGGACAAGATGTGAGAGAGGCCATTAATTTGTTGACTCAGTTGGTTGCGGCCCAGACTCAGAGGCCAAGCGCAGGGCAAGGTGACAGGACTGTTAGTGCAAGGGCCCGTGACTTCATTGCTTTGAAACCCCCGGAATTCTTTGGGTCGAAACTGGAGGAGGATCCCCAGGACTTTATTGATGGTATGCTGTCACGACCCAACCCCGTGGCCCGCGACTGGTACCTTAACTGGGTACCCGTACATACCTACCCGACCGACTTTCGAATCATACGGATTTTTTTTTTTTAAAACAGCTGTTACAGAAGTAAGCCGATACAGATACGGCACGCGCGCAAACATACATATATATACATACATACCTGAACATACAGACATTTACATATAAGCCGATAAGGCTAACATACCGACGAAACCCGTAACCCACACATCTATCTACAGGCCTCTAAAGACAAAACAGAAGTATTTAAAGTATTACAGAAGATATCGGGCCTTGCGGGCCCGCCTCGGACCAACTCGAGGCAACATAGGTAAATTATCGCTAATAGACCTTATGAGGTCATCCATAATCGTTTGGAAGTGTTCCGACTCTGTTTATGGAAGTTTTGTACAAAAACTCACTTTAAAGGCAATTTGTAAGAAAATAGCTTCAATTGAATTGAAGGAATTGGAACGGTTTTCCGTCTCGAATTCCGGGGAACGGAGTCGTACTTAAGGCTCGCGGCCGAGGCTATCACATCCAGAACATGCCTAGGAACAAAGGGAAATGCTTCACATACCTCGATAGCGCCTTACGCTCGCTTGGCGTCGACTTCAATTTCGTCCAAAATCTAGAAATGGTCAAGTTTACCATTTGTTAGTTTCAAACTTTTCAATGATTCAACTTAACACAGACTTGCCTACCGAAATTTCGGCAGCATTTCCTCTGTGTATAAGACATCCCCGAGACTTAGCTCGGCTCAATTCATCATCACAACAACCCAGAAATAGCATCAATAACAACAATATGCATTAAACATACGATATGGCATCACTAGCCATCCTTTCGACATAACGAAACATTTTGCATTTCAACCTTACATTTCCAACCCAAACTTATTATTCCCATATTCATCATTCATCAAAATCATTACAACATACGTCGGAGGCATATCATACCATTTCCACACAATATACACAAGATATGCAAAACATACCAATAATTATACATTTCCATCTTCCAAATTCATCTACAATAATCATAATTTACCTCTTGATACTTTCATTTCCATTTTTACATAAACCATAACAAAGTTGCATATTCTCCTACAACAACTTAATAGTCATTTTTCCAAGATAATAGAGATTGTTATCTTCCCATTCACTACACCATAGCACACTTAGCATGAAAACAAGATCAAATTCATATTCCATACTCAACCTAGCACCACACGGCCACCTCCTATATTTTCCAATTTTCACTAATTCATTCCACTTTCATTTCTAACACAATCTCCATCATACTACAACTAAATTACAACATGAATTCAAGCCATCTTAAACATACAATTCATGCATAAATTCGGCCAACATGCATGATTTTCAACTCACAAAATTTCCATGTTTTTCACTCATTCACACATACTACAACATACATATACCATTTATAACATAGCAAAAGCATGAAATCCTTACCTTTCTTCAAGTTCTTCACTTGGAGGTTAAAATTGCTTTCTTGCCACAATACTTATATCAACTTGTAGAGGGCTTTGCACTTGGTAATAATTTCACAAGAGATGATCTTTTAAACCAAAGAATTGGCTCCTAAATTTTTTTCTTTCTTTTCTTTCTTTTTCTCTCTCAAACCCGAACCCTCTTGCTCTTTTTTTTTCTTGCTTTCTTTTTTTTTTCTTGAAGCTTCTTAGAGCTTATCCATGTTATATAATTTCCCATGGAATTTAATTAATCCATGGGCTTGGATTGGCATGTGGCCGGTTGGGCCCCTTAAATTGGGCCTCCCTTCACTTATTTTTTTTTAGCCCAAAATGGTTGGCTAATTATTGTAACTCATGGGACAAAGTTCCCAAAATTCCAATTTTGCCCTTGGCCTCCTTTCGTAATTCCACACCATTGTATTCATAACCTACACATTCATACCAAGAAATGTCCAATTATGGCCTTATTCATCACAAGTCAATTTATCTTGAATTTTTCGAACAAACAAAAATGCCGGATGTAACATCCTCCCCCCCTTTAAAAACATTCGTCCTCGAATGTTAAATTGATCTTATGGGGCGTCATACTATTTCGGGAGGGTTCTCGTTATAGTCGTCCTTTACTGACTTTCCGGCATGGCTTCTTTACCAACCTTATGGGGTAATTTTTCACATTACTGATTCAAATGCCTTCATAATATATTTTTTCTCATACCCCACATAATCACCAAACCATAAGCTATATTCTTATAACAGACAAACGCTTTCCAGACATTATAGTCCATATCATTTCTTGTTACACTCCTGAGATCCCTACCACATTTTCGTAATCCCACTTCATACAAGGAACTTCATACCAACAGATTCAGAACTAGAACCGAACGCGTAGAAGCATATCCGACGGATTCGTAATCGGAGGTAGACGTACTAAACCATGGCGGACGGATTCGTAGTCAAAGTCAGGGGTACGGAGGTATGTCAGACATATTTGAGATCGGAGTCAGACGTACAAAAATGTATCATACGGAATCATGATCAAAGTCAGACAGACAGAAATGTATTAGATAGAGTCGTAATCAAGATCAGACATACGAAGATATATCAGACAGGCGTGCGATCGAAATCAGATGTACAGAGGCATATAAGACGGATTCATATCTGGAGTCAGACATACAGAGGTGTATCAGACAGATTCGTAATCAGAGTTAATCGTACAGAGATATGTCAGACAGAAACGTATTCAGAATCAATCATACAGAAGTATGTCGACCAGAAACATATTCAGAATCGGACGTACAAAGATTTATCAGGTGGGAACATAATCGAGTTCAGAAGCATAGAGGCGTAACAGACAGAGCCTTAGCAGAATCGGAAGTGCAGAAGTATAACAGATAGAATCTGAAGCCGAATCAGATCACTCTTAGTAAGGCTCCAGTGATTTATGGAAAATTCCCTTATTGGTGACCTGGCTAGCCAAGTTGTCATACAAATCGTCTCGCGAGTCGCTTATCGACTCTTTCAAAGATTCCGCTTCTTCGCATTTCTTATCTTTCATCTTTCCTACCATCCATACCCATTTACCTTTTCAGACATCGTCATACCAGACTGAGTCATAATGGAATAGGGGTTTTCCTAGTCCTTGACAACACTCGTGTCCTCACCCCCGCTTCGCTTCATGTATTCGGTTTAGTAAAACCTTTCGTCTATCACAACGTTAGTTGCCGGGACTCGGCTCTTAACCCACATGGGCACCAAACGAAAATCATACACATATACATACACATACACACATACATACTAATATCTTACTGGCGAACGTCTTTGACCGTCATTCGAATTCGCACAATTTCCCGAGCGGTGTTGCCTTTTTTTTTTTTTTTTTTGTTTTTGCCCATTTAGCCCGCATCGTTCTGCGCGACCCTTGTAAGGGCACTAATTACTCCACACATTCTCTTTTCCTTTAGATTACCCCAAATTTCCATTTATATCCATCATACCTACACTTGTGCAAAACTTTGCATTACTTCCCAGGGGGTCACCCATCCCAGAATTGCTCTGGCTTGAGCACGCTTAACTCCAAAACTTTCATGCATTTCGACGCGTTAGGGCTGATAAAATTTCGTCGATCGCCCCGCACGACCTTTGTCGCGAAATTTTAGAGCAAATCGGGGTCTTAGCAAATTTTCGGAAAATTTTTTTAGCCGGTCCCACCCCCGGCTAAGTCATACAATTACCATATTGCCTTTCTGAATCTTCGTACCTACCAAGTTAGCATTTACCTTACTATTTCTAATACCCAGAAGTATAAGATCACGTAATGCAACAAAATACAGACTTATCCATACATACATCTCTCAAAAAGAATCGCTGGCGTACCTGGGCGTGCGCTCGCAGACGCTCCTGGGTCCTGCCGGCCGGTTAAAGCAAACACGCAATTCGAAGGACCGCTGTAACCAGAAGCTGCACCACGTCCTCTGCCACGACCCGCTGGCGCTGGTGTCGGTGCTCCTCGCCCCGTGGGGCGCATGGCCGCCGAAGGAGAAGATGAGCCTGCAACGGACCTAGCAGGCCGGGCTGAACCTGAACTGCCCTTAAGCGGGCACTCTCTGACTCGATGGTCTGGGCTCCCACAAAAATAACAAGCGCCCGTAGCGCGATAACTCTCCCCCGGGTGGGGTCTCCCACAGTAAGAACATGGGGGTATGGGTGGCCTCGACTGACCGGAACCTCTGCTCACCTGTGGGCCTGGGACTCTGGAGCTCTGTCCCGTGAACTGTGGGGGTGTACTGTAGGCTGGCTGGGACGAATACCTGTTACCCTGCCGCTGGGAAGGCTCACCCTGAAATCCCCCTGAATATCCAGCCGATCTGGCTCTCTTAGGCCGGCCCCTGTCGTAACCCCTATCAGGCCGACGCTCCCTACGTCGGTCCTCCATGCCCTGGGCGTATGCCTGTACCCGGGCTATATGCATCCCTGGCTGAGAAGCCATGGCCAAGCAACCATCAATCAGATAAGGGTCTAGTCCCATCACATACCTGTGCACCCTATCGGCCATCTCGGCTACTATGGCGGGCGCATACCTAGCCAGTGAGTCGAACTCTAGGCTGTACTCGCGAACACTTCTACCATTCTGTCTCAGGTTCAAGAACCGATCAACCCTAGCTCTCCGTAGCTCTGGTGGTAGAAAATGATCAAGAAAGGCCTTAGTAAACTCGGCCCATACCGCTGGGGGAGCATCGTCACCCCTGGAGAGCTGCCAAGACTCATACCAATTTGCTGCCACCTCATATAATCGATACGAAGCCAACTCCACAGACTCAATCGGCGAAGCCTTAATCAATCGTATTGTACTCTCCATCTTTCTAATGAACTCCTGGGGGTCCTCCACAGGTTTTGTCCCGGAGAATTCTGGAGGATTATATGTCAAAAACTCACGAGCCCTGGAGCTCTCATACCTGTCCACACGACCACCCCCAAATCCATGCCTGCGAACCTGCTCCGCCATCAATGTGGTCAATAACTGAACCGCATCTCGCATGGCCCTACCCTCCGCCCCTGCCTGTGGAGCTGGAGGCTCGGGCACTGGAACCTCAGGAGCTTGCAGTGGAGCCGTCTCCCGATTAGCAGCTTCTGCTACTCTGATATCCTCCGGCAAGGGGGGTGTAACAGATCCAGACGACGGGGGCACATCCTCAAGTGCAGGCTGCACACTGGCCTTGGTAACTCTCGGGGCCCGGCTGGTCTCTCCTGCCTCTATCCTCACCTTGCCCTTCTGGGCAGTTGTTGCCTTCTTCGGAGGCATCACTGAAACATAGCAGATCGTTAGGAGAGGATCATCCTACTAATACAGTTCTATCGCACAATCTAAGAATCCAAAGAAGGGTAACATCCTAAATGCCCTGTAGCTTCCTGTTTATAGATGTGGTGCACAACACATCGATAAACAAGACTCTACTAGACACGGCCTGTAGACATACCGAGGACTAACCGCTCTGATACCACTTTTGTCACGACCTAACCCCGTGGCCCGCGACTGGTACCCTAACTGGGTACCCGTACATACCTACCCGACCGACTTTCGAATCATACGGATTTTTTTTTTTTAAAACAGTTGTTACAGAAGTAAGCCGATACAGATACGGCACGCGCGCAAACATACATATATATACATACATACCTGAACATACACACATTTACATATAAGCCGATAAGGCTAACATACCGACGAAACCCGTAACCCACACATCTATCTACAGGCCTCTAAAGACATACAGAATCATATGACGGGACAGGGCCCCGCCGTACCCAGAATTTCCATACATACAGAACATACGGAAGAACAGAAGATATATACCAAAAGTATATGCTCCGGATCAAAGGAGCTCTTCAAACAGCAGAGTCAGAAACCTACGCTGGCGGCGTATCACCTGGTACGTCTGTACCTGCGGGCATGTAGCGCAGCCCCCGAAGAGCGGGGGTCAGTACGAAAAATGTACCGAGTATGTAAAGCAGAAACATAGCAAATATAAACATAGTCCGAACCGGAGTCACAGAAATATAACGGACAGACCCATAAATCAGACGGACGGACAAAGTCATGATCCAGACAGACATACAGAGTCGTGGTTCATACAGATAAACAGAATCATGGTTCGGACAGACAGACGAAATCATAATACGGACAGACGAGCAGAATCAGTATCCATACAGACATACAGAATCGGAGTCCATACGGGCGTACCGAATAAAAATCAATACGGACATACAGAATCAGAATCCATACGGACATACAGACATAGTCGTAATTCAGACGGACAGACAGGAGTATGTCGGATAGAATTATGCATGCAGAGTAGTACAGAGTCATACAGAATCATACAAAGGCATGTGCTTAAATAAATACAGATGGCACACGCATATATTCATACAGATCCCGGCCCTGTCTGGGGGCGCGGTAACAGAACCCGGCCCTCTTAGTACGGGACGCGGTGGACAGACAGAATCAGATCAGATCATATGCCATCCTGGCCGCCATCCCCATAAACAGATCATAATATCATACAGACATACAGATCCCGACCCGTACGCCGAGGGACGCGGTGAACAATGCAGAGAAATATGCACGATAACAGAACCTGGCCCGGGACGCAGTGAAGGAATGCATTGAGACAGACACGAACCGATAAATGAGAAACTACTTACATACAGACTCAACATACAGACTCAATCAAACTGAAAGGTGCCAAACGACGAGTCAAAATCAGAGTATACGGATAGTATGCATAGTACACGCCTATATCCTACTTGGGAAGGCACGACAGATTATTATCAGAAGCAAATTCTCAGATGTTCAGAAATCATTTTGTAAGAATTTCATAAAAATAGTTGTATCATAATCAAAATAATAGTTCAGATGGTTTCTGAGAAAATCGGACAAAACAGAAGTATTTAAAGTATTGCAGAAGATATCGGGCCTTGCGGGCCCGCCTCGGACCAACTCGAGGCAACATAGGTAAATTATCGCTAATAGACCTTATGAGGTCATCCATAATCGTTTGGAAGTGTTCCGACTTCGTTTAGGGAAGTTTTGTACAAAAACTCACTTTAAAGGCAATTTGTAAGAAAATAGCTTCAATTGAATTGAAGGAATTGGAGCGGTTTTCCGTCTCGAATTCCGGGGAACGGAGTCGTACTTAAGGCTCGCGGCCGAGCCTATCACATCCAGAACATGCCTAGGAACAAAGGGAAATGCTTCACATACCTCGATAGCGCCTTACGCTCGCTTGGCGTCGACTTCAATTTCGTCCAAAATCTAGAAATGGTCAAGTTTACCATTTGTTAGTTTCAAACTTTTCAATGATTCAACTTAACACAGACTTGCCTACCGAAATTTCGGCAGCATTTCCTCTGTATATAAGACATCCCCGAGACTTAGCTCGGCTCAATTCATCATCACAACAACCCAGAAATAGCATCAATAACAACAATATGCATTAAACATACGATATGGCATCACTAGCCATCCTTTCGACATAACGAAACATTTTGCGTTTCAACCTTACATTTCCAACCCAAACTTATTATTCCCATATTCATCATTCATCAAAATCATTACAACATACGTCGGAGGCATATCATACCATTTCCACACAATATACACAAGATATGCAAAACATACCAACTTTCCATTAAGCCACTACTTGTCCAATTTTTCCTAACTTTCAACATACAAGTTAATTATACATTTCCATCTTCCAAATTCATCAACAATAATCATAATTTACCTCTAGATACTTTCATTTCCATTTTTACATAAACCATAACAAAGTTGCATATTCTCCTACAACAACTTAATAGTCATTTTTCCAAGATAATAGAGATTGTTATCTTCCCATTCACTTCACCATAGCACACTTAGCATGAAAACAAGATCATATTCATATTCCATACTCAACCTAGCACCACACGGCCACCTCCTATATTTTCCAATTTTCACTAATTCATTCCACTTTCATTTCTAACACAATCTCCATCATACTACAACTAAATTACAACATGAATTCAAGCCATCTTAAACATACAATTCATGCATAAATTCGGCCAACATGCATGATTTTCAACTCACAAAATTTCCATGTTATTCACTCATTCACACATACTACAACATACATATACCATTTATAACATAGCAAAAGCATGAAATCCTTACCTTTCTTCAAGTTCTTCACTTGGAGGTTAAAATTGCTTTCTTGCCACAATACTTATATCAACTTGTAGAGGGCTTTGCACTTGGTAATAATTTCACAAGAGATGATCTTTTAAACCAAAGAATTGGCTCCTAAATTATTTTCTTTCTTTTCTTTCTTTTTCTCTCTCAAACCCGAACCCTCTTGCTCTTTTTTTTTCTTGCTTTCTTTTTTTTTTCTTGAAGCTTCTTAGAGCTTATCCATGTTATATAATTTCCCATGGAAATTAATTAATCCATGGGCTTGGATTGGCATGTGGCCGGTTGGGCCGCTTAAATTGGGCCTCCCTTCACTTATTTTTTTTGAGCCCAAAATGGTTGGCTAATTATTGTAACTCATGGGACAAATTTCCCAAAATTCCAATTTTGCCCTTGGCCTCCTTTCGTAATTCCACACCATTGTATTCATAACCTACACATTCATACCAAGAAATGTCCAATTATGGCCTTATTCATCACAAGTCAATTTATCTTGAATTTTTTGAATAAGCAAAAATGCCGGATGTAACATATGCTAAGGACGCTCCGGTTGATACATGCTTCAGACACCGAATCGGTGGAGCTAGCGTCATACAGATTGAGGGATGTCTCAATCCAGTGGTATACGGTTTGGATGGCTTCGCGGGGAGCCAATGCACCTCCGCCGGTATGGGAAGAGTTTGTCGATGCTTTTCTCCGTCACTACATGCCTCCAGAAGTTCGGCGAGCTAGGGCCGATAAATTCTTGAATCTGAGGAAAGGTAGCATGAGTGCTACAGAGTATAGTCTCCGCTTCAATTCCTTGGCTAGGTATGCTTCAGCCATGGTAGCGGATATGGGCGATCAGGTGCACCGGTTTGTGAAAGGCCTAGGGCCACACTTGATGGATAAATGTTTGACTGCGTCCCTTCAGGATGGCATGGATATTGCACGCATTCAGGCACATGGTCAGGAATTAGAGGAACACCTACAGCAGCGGAGAAATGAACGTGAGCAGGATAGGGGCCATAACAAGAGGGCCAGACCTTCGGGTTTGAGGAACGAGTCCAGGGGCGGACACAGACAGCAGTTTCCCAGCCATTCAGGCTATTCTATGACCAGTACACCTCCACAGTTCACGAGGCAGAGATTTGACAGATCTACTTTTTCCGAGCCGAGTCAGGGTTATTCGGGGTCTCAGTTTAGAGGTGATTCAGGCCAGCCAAGGCCACCCGTAGCACGATGTTCTCAGTGTGGAAAGTAGCATTAGGGTCAGTGCCGATCAGGTTCAGACGCTTGCTATTCATGTGGTCGGCCAGGCCATATTATGCGTGATTGCCCCTCAATGCAGGGTAGAGGTAGGACCCAGCCACCAGGGTCGGTAGCCGGATCTTCGGCATTTGTACGCCCTACGGGGCCAGGTTCACATGCGCCAGTCGGCCATGGTAGGGGTAGGGGCAGAGCTCCCAGTACTAGCGGTCCTCAGCACCGTATTTATGCTTTGGCTGGACGCCAAGATCTTAAGTCTTCTCCTGATGTGGTCACAGGTATATTATCGGTATTTTCTCATGATGCATATGCTTTGATTGATCCGGGCTCCACATTATCATATGTTACTCCATATATTGCGGGTCGATTTATAATTGAGCCGGAGTCTATCAAACCTTTTGAGGTGTCTACACCCGTGGGTGAATCGGTAAGAGCTAGCCGAGTATATAGGAATTGTGTGATTGTGATTTGTGATCGTTGTACCATGGTTGATTTGCATAAGCTAGAAATGGTAGATTTTGACATTATTATGGGCATGGATTGGTTGGCTTCTTGTTATGCCAATGTTGATTGCCGAATGAAGATGGTTCGTTTCAAGTTTCCGGGAGAACCACTCTTAGAATGGAAAGGGAATTCGGCATCACCAAAAGGTAGGTTTTTTTTCCTATCTAAAGGAAAGGAAAATGATCACGAAAAGGTGTATTTATCACCTCGTGCGAGTTCATGATGTAGAAGTTGAGTCGCCGACTCTTCAGTCAGTTCCGGTAGTGAACGAATTTCCGGATGTGTTCCCGGAAGAGCTTCCAGGCCTTCCTCCCGAGCGAGAGATAGATTTTGCGATTGATGTGTTGCCAGACACTAAACCTATATCTATTCCTCCCTATAGGATGGCACCCGCAGAGTTGAAAGAGTTGAAGGAGCAATTAAAAGACTTGCTTGAAAAAGGCTTCATTAGGCCTAGTTCATCCCCGTAGGGAGCACCCGTATTGTTCGTCCGGAAGAAGGATGGCTCTTTGAGAATGTGCATTGATTATCGGCAATTGAATAAAGTGACAATTAAGAACAAGTATCCCCTCCCGAGGATTGATGATTTATTTGATCAATTGCAAGGTGCCAAATGGTTTTCAAAGATTGATTTGAGGTCCGGGTATCACCAAGTAAGAGTTAGGGAGAAAGATATCCCTGAGACAGCTTTCAGAACAAGATATGGCCATTTCGAGTTCCGAGTAATGTCGTTTGGGCTAACTAATGCACCGGCAGTGTTTATGGACTTAATGAACAATGTATTCAGGCCCTTTCTGGATTTATTTTTGATTGTATTCATCGATGATATCCTAGTGTATTCTAGATCCGAGGCAGAACATGCAGATCACTTGCGTGTTGTCCTTGGAGTTCTTCGAACTCGAGAGTTATTCGCAATGTTTTCCAAATGCGAGTTTTGGTTGAACTCAGTGGCATTTCTGGGCCACATTGTTGCAGCTGACGGTATTCGAGTGGATAGCCAAAAGATTGAGGCCGTGAAGACCTGGCCAAGACCCACGACCCCTACAGAGGTTTGTAGCTTTTTGGGCTTAGCCGGTTATTACAGAAGATTTGTTAAGGGTTTCTCTTCTATTTCTGCACCGCTCACCAAGTTGACTCAGAAGTCAACTAAGTTTCAATGGACAGATGCTTGCGAGCGTAGTTTCCAAGAGTTGAAAGACCGACTGACTTCAGCCCCAGTCTTGACACTTCCAGAGGGATTGGAAGGATATGTTATTTATTGTGATGCTTCAGGAGTCGGGCTAGGCAGTGTATTGATGCAAAATGGCAAGGTGATTGTGTATGCTTCTAGACAATTACGGAAACATGAGCAGAATTATCCTACCCATGACTTAGAATTGGCCGCGGTGGTCCATGCTTTAAAGATATGGAGACATTACTTATATGGTGTCCACGTGGATAGTTATACAGATCATAAGAGTCTCCAGTACATCTTCAAGCAGAAAGAGTTGAATTTGCGGCAACGACGATGGCTAGAGTTGCTAAAAGACTATGATGTTGAAATTCTATACCACTCCGGAAAGGCAAATGTTGTGGCTGATGCTCTTAGCCGTAGGACGATGGGAAGTATAAGTGAGGTACGACCAGAAAAGAAAGAGATGGCCCGTGATCTTCAGCAGTTAGCTAGCCTAGGAGTCCGAGTGGTGGACTCAGGTAGCAGCGGAGCTACTATTCAGAATTCAGCAGTTTCATCGTTAGTAGCGGAAGTAAAAGAGCGACAATATGAGGATCCTATGCTAATGCAGTATAGAAATACACTCCCTCAGAAGGAGGAGTCATCATTTGACATTTCGGAAGACGGAGTTCTCCGATGTCAAGGAAGGTTATGTGTTCCCGATGTGGCAGGTTTACGCCATCAGATTTTGAGAGAAGCTCATTGTTCCCGTTACTCCGTTCACCCCGGAGCGACGAAAATGTATCATGATCTTAAGGCTATATACTGGTGGAATGGGATGAAGAAAGACGTAGCAGAATTCGTAGCTCAGTGTCCTAATTGCCAACAACTGAAGATAGAACACCAAAAGCCGGGTGGCTTTTTGCAAGCTATAGAAATCCCAACTTGGAAGTGGGAAGTGATTAATATGGATTTCATTACAGGGTTACCCCGTTCTCGACGTAAATATGATTCTATATGGGTGATCTTGGATAGGCTCACAAAGTCGCGCATTTCTTACCGGTCAGAACGACCTATATGGCAGAAGATTATGCCAAGCTTTATCTCAAATAGATAGTGAGACTCCATGGCGTTTCGGTATCTATTATCTCCGATAGAGGGACTCAGTTTACAACCAAGTTTTGGGGGTCTTTCCAAGAAGGTTTAGGGACTCAAGTGCGCCTAAGCACGGCATTTCACCCACAGACCGATGGGCAAGCTGAACGTACTATTCAGACTCTTGAAGATATGTTACGGGCATGTATGATAGATTTTGGAGGAAATTGGGATGACCATTTGCCACTCATTGAGTTTGGTTACAATAACAGTTACCATTCTAGCATTCAAATGGCACCGTATGAAGCTCTATATGGGCGAAAGTGTAGGTCCCCAATTGGGTGGTTTGAAACTGGAGAAGCTAAGTTGATAGGGCCAGACTTGGTCCAGCATGCAATAGAGAAAGTTAAGCTCATACAAGATCGGTTGCTAGCGGCTCAAAGTCGTCAGAAGTCCTATGCGGATAATCGTCGAAGAGACTTAGAGTTCCAAGTTAAGGATTGGGTATTCTTGAAAGTGTCGCCAATGAAAGGCGTTATGAGATTTGGCAAAAAGGGGAAGCTCAGTCCCCGGTATATCGGACCCTATGAGATTATACGCAAAATAGGCAAAGTGGCCTATGAGCTAGATCTACCTCCAGATTTGGAGTCAGTCCATCCAGTATTTCATGTCTCGATGCTTCGGAAGTGTGTTGGAGATCCTATGAGGATCGTCCCAGTGAATGATATTCAAGTGACAGAAAAGTTAACTTATGATGAAATGCCCATTGCCATATTAGATAGGCAAGTACGGAGGCTTAGAAACAAAGAAGTGGCCTCAATTAAAGTGTTGTGGAGAAATAACAATCGAGAGGAAATGACATGGGAAGCGGAAGAGAATATGCGATCCAAATACCCACATTTATTTCGGCCCTTGGAAGAGGTCCAAGATGCGACGTCAAAATCATAAGGTATGCATGTTTTCCCTTTTATACATTCAGTTCGTGTGTGGCCAAATTTCTAGTGCTGTTGTATTATTGCCCTGTGAGGCATTGTTATTGTGGGTTGTTGTGACAGGGTGGTAGTGCCACGTTACAGAGGAAACTTTGGCGAAATTTTTATAGGATTCCCCAAGCCTTTAACATTCGAGGACGAATGTTCCTAAGGGGGGTAGAATGTTACACCTCGGAAAATTTCCCGTTGGTACGCAAGTAAATGAACTAATGATGTGAGCGAGGAGTGCGAGTGTATAATGTTTCATGGGAAATGTATGTAAAGGGATGTGGATGATTAGAATGAAAAGTCGAGAAATGAGAAAAATTGAAAGTTGGCAAAACTGCCCAGTGGTCGTATAGTGCAAAATACGGACCGTAAAGTGCAATTCGGTCTGTAAACTTGACGTCGTAAACTGGCATGTCCAACTTCAACTTTCTGCCAGCTGAGGAAATGGCAAAAATACGACCTGGTGGACGGACCGTAAAGTGATTTACGGCCCGTAAACCATGGTCGTAAATCACCATGCATGCAGGCCAAAGTTTCTGGTTCTGCTTAAGCTTAAAAACGACCATGAGGGACGGTCCGTAAACTGAAATACGGACCATAAACCTCCATGGACGACCACTGTTCACCCAACACAGATTTTTCAATTCATTAAATATGAGGATCAAGACTTGTCTTATTTCATTTACAACATTACACCACTTCTCTCTAGAACTTCTCTCTACATTTATTATATGAGTTTCCAAGGATTATAAGTCATCCATAACATTAAGACAAGTGAATCAAGGATAAGGGAGTCATCAAGGATCATCCAAGTCAAGAAATCCAAATGGAGAAAAACTAGGGTTTTGCTCAAAGAAGAGTGTTATCAACCAAAGCTTGTTCCTACAACTTCTAAGGTAAGATTCATGATTTTTACAAGATGTTTAAGGTATTGAAGAATTAAAATACATGGATTGTAGAAAATGTGGTCAACTAGGTCATGAATGATGAATAGTGACATTTTGAGAAATAGTTTGAATTGAGTTATGAATGTTGTTGTGTTGTGATATGAATGTGTTATAAATGGTATTAAGATCATGAACTAAACACTTTAGACGAATGGACGAAGATGGGTGTTATAATCATGAATGTGGGTGAATTAGAGGCAAATTGAGGAATCTAGATAATGTGGTTAATGTGAATGACTAATGGCCATTGTTATGACATTAATGAAGGTATAAACGCTAGCATTGGAAGGGAACGTGCAAGTGTAGAATAGTTCGACGGAAAGGTATGTAAGGCTAACCCTTATTTCATAAGGCATGGTTCTTGGCCAAATTCCTAAATTCCTCTATATGAGTATGTTGTCTCCACATGATTGGCATTCCGAGCTCATAAGCTCACGACCCTTGATATGTACTATGATTTTACTATGTTCCTCGCTTGACGAGTAAGTCCATAATGTAGATGTAACGATAGTGATGAGGTTAGAAATGATGATGAGAGTAAAATGAGATTAAAGATGCTTACGAGCTATGATGTATGTATATGTGCCTATGAAGGGCTATAATGGTACCCCGAGCTTATAACGCCGGGTAGGATATATATATATGTATATGATTATGTATAAAGTATGTATACGATTACGTAACGCGCGCACAACTCTGTAGAGGGTACGGATAACCCTGATGCCTTGGTAGGGCCAGGTATGTATGACCTTGAGCCTTGGTTGGCCAAGTATGTATAAGACACCGATCCCATGAGGTCGGGTATGCTATGTAAATGCTATGTATATGAAATGACTATGTATATAATATGAATATGAATGTGAAAAGACTATGTATAGGGATACGAATAAGGACATGTATACGAATATGAGCACAAGTATGGTACGAGTATTATTATGGGATACGAACGACGGTGTATGCAAGTAAGCGACATGATGATGATATTACTGTCTCCCCTCCTATGCTATCTTCATATGATATCTATTATGCTTCTATATTGATGTTGATCATGCTTTACATACTCAGTACATTCTTCGTACTGACGTCCTTTTGTTTGTGGACGCTGTGTCATGCCCGCAGGTGCGCAGGGAGACATATTTGATCCTTAGCTGCTTATTCGGAGATTTCATAGAGAGCTCCATTTCCTTCGGAGCCATATCTTTTGGGTACTCAATCTTTTGTGTATATAATTATGGGCATAGCGGGGTCCTGTCTCGCTAATGTGATATGTTATACTCTTAGAGGCTCGTAGACATGTGTGTGTGTGGGTAGATGTGTTTGGCCTTGTCGGCCTATGTTTTGTATATCATTTTGTCGGCCACGTTGGCCCATGTATATTGATGTGGCATGAATGCCTATGATGATATAAATGTGCGGTTGTCCATATGGGACTAGTTGACGAATCAATGGAAATGCATGTATGATTATGGGGATCACCTAGATGTAAGTATAAGAGTAAGCTAAGAGGGTGCTCGGGTGGGTTAGCACCGGGTGCTCGTCGCGGGCCCGAGTCGGGTCGTGAAAATGGGCATGTCATGTGCACACAAATAAGTTAACGTGCCCATAGACTTCCTACTCAAAGCATCAGCAACCACATTAGCCTTACCAGGATGATACAAAATGTTCAAATCATAATCTTTCAACAACTCCAACCACCTCCTCTGTCTGAGATTCAACTCTCGCTGTTTGAAGATATATTGCAGACTCTTGTGATCAGTAAAAACATCGTAACGCTCACCATACAAATAATACCGCCAAATTTTCAAATAAAAAACCACATGTTACACCTCGGAAAATTTCCCGTTGGTACGCAAGTAAATGAACTAATGATGTGTGCGAGGAGTGCGAGTGTATAATGTTTAATGGGAAATGTATGTAAAGGGATGTGGATGATTAGAATGAAAAGTCGAGAAATGAGAAAAATTGAAAGTTGGAAAAACTGCCCAGTGGTCGTATAGTGTAAAATACGGACCGTAAAGTGCAATACGGTCCGTAAACTTGACGTCGTAAACTGGCATGTCCAACTTCAACTTTCTGCCAGCTGAGGAAATGGCTAAAATATGACCTGGTGGACGGACCGTAAAGTGATTTACGGCCCGTAAACCATGGTCGTAAATCACCATGCATGCAGGCCAAAGTTTCTGGTTCTGCTTAAGCTTAAAAATGACCACGAGGGACGGTCCGTAAACTGAAATACGGACCGTAAACCTCCATGGACGACCACTGTTCACCCAGCACAGATTTTTCAATTCATTAAATATGAGGATCAAGACTTGTCTTATTTCACAACATTACACCACTTCTCTTATTTCACAACATTACACCACTTCTCTCTAGAACTTCCCTCTACATTTATTTTATGAGTTTTCAAGGATTATAAGTCATCCATAACATTAAGACAAGTAAATCAAGGATAAGGGAATCATCAAGGATCATCCAAGTCAAGAAATCCAAATGGAGAAAAACTAGGATTTTGCTCAAAGAAGAGTATTATCAACCAAAGCTTGTTCCTACAACTTCTAAGGTAAGATTCATGATTTTTACAAGATGTTTAAGGTATTGGAGAATTAAAATACATGGATTGTAGAAAATGTGGTCAACTAGGTCATGAATGATGAATAGTGACATTTTGAGAAATAGTTTGAATTGAGATATGAATGTTGTTGTGTTGTGATATGAATGTGTTATAAATGGTATTAAGATCATGAACTAAACACTTTAGACGAATGGACGAAGATGGGTGTTATGACCATGAATGTGGGTGGATTAGAGGCAAATTGAGGAATCTAGATAATGAGGATAATGTGAATGACTAATGGCCATTGTTATGATATTAATGAAGGTATAAACGCTAGCATTGGAAGGAAACGTGCAAGTGTAGAATAGTTCGACGGAAAGGTATGTAAGGCTAACCCTTCTTTCATAAGGCATGGTTCTTGGCCAAATTCCTAAATTCCTCTATATGAGTATGTTGTCTTCACATGGTTGACATTCCGAGCTCATAAGCTCACGACCCTTGATATGTACTATGCTTATACTACGTTCCTCGTATGACGAGTAAGTCTATAATGTAAATGTAACGATAATGATGAGGATAGTAATGATGATGAGAGTAAAATGAGACTAGAGATGCTTACGAGCTACGATATATGTGTATGTGTGCTTATGAAGGGCTATAATAAGACCCCGAGCTTATGACGCCGGGGAAGACTATATGTATATGACTATGTATAAAGTATGTATACGATTACGAAACGCGTGCACACCTCTGCAGAGGGTACGGATAACCCTGATGCCTTGGTAGGGCCAGGTATGTATGACCTTGATCCTTGGTTGGCCAAGTATGTATAAGACACCGATCCCATGAGGTCGGGTATGCTATGTAAATGCTATGTATATGAAATAACTATGTATATAATATGAATATGAATGTGAAAAGACTATGTATAGGGATACGAATAAGGACATGTATACGAATATGAGCACAAGTATGGTACGAGTATTATTGTGGGATACGAACGACGATGTATGCAAGTAAGCGACATGATGATGATATTACTGTCTCCCCTCCTATGCTATCTTCATATGATATCTATTATGATGTTGATCATCTTTTACATACTCAGTACATTCTTCGTACTGACGTCCTTTTGTTTGTGGACGCTGCGTCATGCCCGCAGGTGCGCAGGGAGAAAGATTTGATCCTTAGCTGCCTATTCGGAGATTTCATAGAGAGCTCCATTTCCTTCGGAGCCATATCGTTTGGGTACTCATTCTTTTGTGTATATAATTGTGGGCATAGCGGGGTCCTGTCCCGCTAATGTGACATGTTATACTCTTAGAGACTCGTAGACGTGTGTGTGTGTGGGTAGATGTGTTTGGCCTTGTCGGCCTATGTTTTGTATATCATTTTGTCAGCCACGTTGGCCCATGTATATTGATGTAGCATAAATGCCTATGATGATATAAATGTGCGGTTGTCCATATGGGACTAGTTGACGAATCAATGGAAATGCATGTATAATTATGTTGTTCACCTAGATGTAAGTATAAGAGTAAGCTAAGAGGGTGCTCGGGTGGGTTAGCACCGGGTGCTCGTCGCGGCCCTGAGTCGGGTCGTGACAAAAGTGGTATCAGAGCAGTTCAGTCCTAGGATATGTCTACGAGCCGTGTCTAGTAGAGTCTTGGTTATGGGTGTGTTGCGCGCCACACTTATAAACGAGAAGCCGTGGACATCTTAGAAATATATGACCTTCTTTCTTCATAAGAATTGTGCGATAGAGCTATGATGCAAGAAATTTTTGTTCCTAAATCGTGTGTTGTGTATTTTAGAGATGCCTAAAAAGAAAAAGGCTACAGCAGCCCAAAAGGGCAAGACGGTGGCAGAAAAGCGGGCTGAAAGAGCACCGCCACCGGTAGTAGAGGAAGATGAGTCCTTGAGTGCGGCTCAATCTCAGTCCTCCTAGACAGTGCCTATTACTGAGGAGCACGTGGGAGCCTCAGTCCCAGCTCCAGCTCCTCCACCGAATGCTTCGGGCCAAGACGTACGAGAGGCCATTAATTTGTTGACTCAGTTGGTTGCGGCCCAGACTCAGAGGCCAAGCGCAGGGCAAGGTGACAGGACTGTTAGTGCAAGGGCCCGTGACTTCATTGCTTTGAAACCCCCGGAATTCTTTGGGTCTAAACTGGAGGAGGATCCCCAGGACATTATTGATGGTATGCTAAGGACGCTCCGGTTGATACATGCTTCAGACACCGAATCGGTGGAGCTAGCGTCATACAGATTGAGGGATGTCTCAATCCAGTGGTATACGGTTTGGATGGCTTCGCGGGGAGCCAATGCACCTCCGCCGGTATGGGAAGAGTTTGTCGATGCTTTTCTCCGTCACTACATGCCTCCAGAAGTTCGGCGAGCTAGGGCCGATAAATTCTTGAATCTGAGGCAAGGTAGCATGAGTGCTACAGAGTATAGTCTCCGCTTCAATTCCTTAGCTAGGTATGCTTCGGCCATGGTAGCGGATATGGGCGATCGGGTGCACCGGTTTGTGAAAGGCCTATGGCCACACTTGATGGATAAATGCTTAACTGCGTCCTTTCAGGATGGCATGGATATTGCACGCATTCAGGCACATGCTCAGGAATTAGAGGAACACCTACAGCAGCGGAGAAATGAACGTGAGCAGGATAGGGGCCATAACAAGAGGGCCAGACCTTTGGGTTCGAGGGGCTAGTCCAGGGGCGGACACAGACAGCAGTTTCCCAGCCATTCAGGCTATTCTATGACCAGTACACCTCCACAGTTCACGGGGCAGAGATTTGACAGATCTACTCGTTCCGAGCCGAGTCAGGGTTATTCGGGGTCTCAGTTTAGAGGTGATTCAGGCCAGCCAACGCCACCCGTAGCACGATGTTCTCAGTGTGGAAAGTTGCATTGGGGTCAGTGCCGATCAGGTTCAGACGCTTGCTATTCATGTGGTCGGCCAGGCCATATTATGCATGATTGCCCCTCAGTACATGGTAGAGGTAGGACCCAGCCATCAGGGTCGGCAGCCGGATCTTCGGCATCTGTACGCCCTACGGGGCCAAGTTCACATGCGCCAGTCGGCCATGGTAGAGGTAGAGGCAGAGCTCCCAGTACTAGCGGTCCTCAGCACCGTATTTATGCTTTGGCAGGACGCTAAGATCTTGAGTCTTCTCCTGATGTGGTCACAGGTATATTATCGGTATTTTCTCATGATGTATATGCTTTGATTGATTCGGGCTCCACATTATCATATGTTACTCCATATATTGCGTGTCGATTTATAATTGAGCCGGAGTCTATCAAACCTTTTGAGGTGTCTACACCCGTGGGTGAATCGGTAATAGCTAGCCGAGTATATAGGAATTGTGTGATTGTGATTTGTGATCGTTGTATCATGATTGATTTGCATGAGCTAGAAATGGTAGATTTTGACGTTATTATGGGCATGGATTGGTTGGCTTCTTTTTATGCCAATGTTGATTGCCGAATGAAGATGGTTAGTTTCCAGTTTCCGGGAGAACCAGTCTTAGAATGGAAAGGGAATGCGGCATCACCAAAAGGTAGGTTTATTTCCTATCTAAAGGCAAGGAAGATGATCACGAAAGGGTGTATTTATCACCTAGTGCGAGTTCAAGATGTAGAAGCTGAGTCGCCGACACTTCAGTCAGTTCCGGTAGTGAACGAATTTCCGGATGTGTTCCCGGAAGAGCTTCCAAGCCTTCCTCCCGAGCGAGAGATAGATTTTGCGATTGATGTGTTGCCAAACACTAAACCCATATCTATTCCTCCCTATAGGATGGCACCCGCAGAGTTGAAAGAGTTGAAGGAGCAATTAAAATACTTGCTTGAAAAAGGCTTCATTAGGCCTAGTTCATCCCCGTGGGGAGCACCCGTATTGTTCGTCCGGAAGAAGGATGGCTCCTTGAGAATGTGCATTGATTATCGGCAATTGAATAAAGTGACGATTAAGAACAAGTATCCCCTCCCGAGGATTGATGATTTATTTGATCAATTGCAAGGTGCCAAATGGTTTTCAAAGATTGATTTGAGGTCCGGGTATCACCAAGTAAGAGTTAGGGAGAAAGATATCCCTAAGACAGCTTTCAGAACAAGATATGGCTATTTCGAGTTTCGAGTAATGTCGTTTGGGCTAACTAATGCACCGACAGTGTTTATGGACTTAATGAACAATGTATTCAGGCCCTTTCTGGATTTATTTGTGATTGTATTCATCGATGATATCCTAGTGTATTCTAGATCCGAGGCAGAACATACGGATCACTTGCGTGTTGTCCTTGGAGTTCTTCGAACTCGAGAGTTATTCGCGATGTTTTCCAAATGCGAGTTTTGGTTGAACTCAGTGGCATTTCTGGGCCACATTGTTGCAGCTAACGGTATTCGAGTGTATAGCCAAAAGATTGAGGCCGTGAAGACCTGGCCAAGACCCACGACCCCTACGGAGGTTCGTAGCTTTTTGGGCTTAGCCGGTTATTACAGAAGATTTGTTGAGGGTTTCTCTTCTATTTCTGCACCGCTCACCAAGTTGACTCAGAAGTCAGCTAAGTTTTAATGGACAGATGCTTGCGAACGTAGTTTCCAAGAGGTGAAAGACCGACTGACTTCAGCCCCAGTCTTGACACTTCCAGCGGGATTGGAAGGATATGTTATTTATTGTGATGCTTCGGGCGTCGGGCTAGGCTGTGTATTGATGCAAAATGGTAAGGTGATTGCATATGCTTCTAGACAATTACGGAAACATGAGCAGAATTATCCTACCCATGACTTAGAATTGGCCGCGGTGGTCCATGCTTTAAAGATATGGAGACATTACTTATATGGTGTCCACGTGGATATTTATACAGATCACAAGAGTCTCCAGTACATCTTCAAGCAGAAAGAGTTGAATTTGCGGCAACGACGATGGCTAGAGTTGCTAAAAGACTATGATGTTGAGATCCTATACCACCCCGGAAAGACAAATGTTGTGGCTGATGCTCTTAGCCGTAGGTCGATGGGAAGTATAAGTGAGGTACGACCAGAAAAGAAAGAGATGGCCCGTGATATTCAGCAGTTAGCTAGCCTAGGAGTCCGAGTGGTGGACTCAGGTAGCAGCGGAGCTACTATTCAGAATTCAGCAGTTTCATCGGTAGTAGCGGAAGTAAAAGAGCGACAATATGAGGATCCCATGCTAATGCAGTACAGAAATACACTCCCTCAGAAGGAGGGGTCATCATTTGACATTTCGGAAGACAGAGTTCTTCGATGTCGAGGCAGGTTATGTGTTCCCGATGTGGCAGGTCTACGCCATCAGATTTTGAGAGAAGCTCATTGTTCCCGTTACTCCGTTCACCCCGGAGCGACGAAAATGTATCATGATCTTAAGACTATATATTGGTGGTGTTATATCCTGCATTTTCGAACGTCGAATTAATTGTAAGCTGAGGCGGGGCCCACACGTCAAGATTTTTTTGGGACATGTGACAAGTTATATGAGTCGCATATGTAAAGTTAAACACAACTCGTGAAGGGCCCTGGGGCCAAATCAAAATGGAAGCCCTCCAAACGAATATTTTTAAGAAAACGTTTTCGGATGACCTGACTTGGAGGGGCAACAACGGCATTATACGTTTGGAATTTGGGAAAACGCCCAGAAATAAAAGTTGTAGATCATTGAAATAGCTTTCCAACCATAGGTCGTGGGCTCCCAGGATACGTCGGTACAAGGAGATATGGACGTTTTACAGTCGAAAGGTCAGTGGGCTAGGCCCAACTCGTGACCAACCGGGTTGGCCCAAAAAACAAATATTACAAATTAGAGGCCCAATTGGGGTGGCCGGCCAACTAAAGTCCCAAGCCCATAAATTGGTCATGTGATTTATCATGTGATCAAGAATTATAATAAGGGGCTAAGGTTCAAGAAAGTTCAAGAAACAAACAAAAAAAAGAAGAAGAGAATTGAGAGCAAAAGAGCCAAGGGTTTCGGCCAAGAGAGAAAAAATTGTGTTCATCAATCTTTGGTCCAAAAATCTTGTTCTTCTTGTATTTATAGTAAGCTCAAGACGCTCTCCGACGTGATATAATTGGTTTAGCGAGAGAGCGGCATTTGCGGAAGATTGAAGTTGGAAGAAAGGTAAGAATTGTTCTCTTGTTATATTGGAAGAATTCTACATATATGTTGTAGCATGTGAAAATGAACAAAAGTATGAAATTTTGTGTGTTGGGGATATGTGTGTGTTGGCCGTATGCCTCTAGTTGGAGGGAGGAATATGAATTAAATTATTTAGTATGTTAATCGAGTTGTTGAAGTCTTGTGATGAAAATGGAAGGTTAATGGTTCTTGTTGTTATGGAAAATTTGTTGTAAGGTTGATGTAGGAAAATATGTAACCTTGTAGTAGGTTATGTAATTATAAGAATTGAAGTTGTAGGGTGCAAATAGTGATGGTTGTAAGTGAAATGATAACATAAAAATATGTTGTGAACATTTATGTTGAAAGTTGGAGGTTTTGAGTGAATTATGATTTTGAAGGAAAACTTGTATATTTTGTGTATCTTGTGTATATTGTGTAAAATGATATGAAATGCCTCCAAATCGTATTGTAATGGTCGTGATTAGTAAGGGATGTGAAATTAATAAGATTAGTTTGGAGGTATGAAGTTTGGGTAGAAGTTGTCGCTTTATGTAGAAAAGAAGACTATTTATACTATGTTGTATTTTGTGGTGATTATCATTTGTTGTTGGTATTGTTGTTGGGTTGGTTGTTGATGTTTGGAGCCGAGTTAAATCTCGGGGATGTCGTATATATAAGGGAAATGCTGCCCAAATTTTTGTAGAAACGTATGAGTTAAAGTTCAAGTTCTAAAGGCTTGAAGTTTCTAATTGGTAAACATGACCATTTGTAGATTTTGGGCGAAACGGGAATCGAGTTTGAGCGAGCTTAGGACGCAACCAAGGTATGTAAAGTCTTTCCCTTCTTTCTTAGGCATGTTCTAAATATAATAGGCTCAGATGCGAGCCTTAGAAACGACCCTGTTCCTCGGAATTCGAGATTGAAATTGGCTCCAAATCATTCAGTAAGATTGAACCAGTTTCTTCTAAATTGACCTATAAGTAGGCAACTTTTACAAATGGAGCCGGAATGCCTTAAGACTCTCATGAATGACTCCATATTACCTATGATCCATAATTTCATGTACGTCCACTCAGCTCGGCCCAAGGTGGGCCCACGTAATTCTGATATTTTCTGTAAGGCTCTAATTAACCCATTTCTGTCCGAACTCACAGGTAACTTTTGGTTATTATTCTATCTGCAATATGACAAGCGTTATGACCATAGTTATGAGTCTCATAATATATTCTGACGTCTGGAGCGGTTCTAGACATTTTATTCTGACATAATCTGTCGTGCCATCCCAAATGACGTTTATGCGTATCTACTATGAATTTTGTCCGATTATTCGATTTGATCTATCATCTAGACTATTTCAGTATCATTAAGTCTGTATGCATATGGTTTCTCATTAATCTGTTCGTGGATGCCTCAATGCTTCCTTCACTGCGCCCGGGCCAGGTTCTGTTACTCGTGCACATTCCACTACATTGTTCACCGCGTCCCTCGGTGTGCGGGCCGGGTTCTGTTTACATCTGTATATGATTTGATGATGTGTTTGTATGGGGATGGCGGCCAGGATGGCATATGATCTGATCTGTCTGTCCACCGCGTCCCATACTAAGAGGGTCGGGATCTGTTACCGCGTCCCTTACTAAAGGGCCGGGATCTGATATGTATGTATATGCTATCTGCATCTGTATATGCTTATGACTCTGCATGCATGATTTTGTCTGTTACAGCTCTGTATGTCTGATCTGGAATATGATTCTGTCTGTCACACTTCTGGAAATCTGATCTGGATCATGACTCTGTCTGTTGCACTTCTGTACGTTTGATTTGAATTATGGGTCGGTCTGACATATTTTTGTACCTCTGACTCAGATTACGATTTTGTCAGCCACACTTTGTACCCCTGATCTAGATTATGATTATTGTTGTTACATTTCTGCTTTACATACTCGGTACATTTTCCGTACTGACCCCCTGTTCTTCGGGGGTTGCGCTACATGCCCGCAGGTACAGAGGCACAGCGTGATACGCCACCAGTATAGGATCTCTGTTATGCAATTTGGAGTGCTCCCTCTTGATCCGGAGCTCATACTTTTGGTATACACTTTTTGCTGTTGTATATTCTGTACATGTGCTTATTTGGGGTACGACGGGGCCCTATCCCGTCATCTGATTTTGTTATGTCTGTTAGAGGCCTGTAGACATGTTTGTGGGTTATGGGTTGTCACTGTTCTGACGGGTATGTGTGAGATTGCGACATAAGGGACCCTGCTTGCTGTGATAGCCTTAACGGCTTATGTCTAAGTCTATGTATATATATATTTTGTGCGATGTATTCTATATCCGTATGAATCTGTGTATGTCTAATTTGATTAGTTGGTTAGTACGCTAACTTCGTCCGGTAGGTACGTATGGGTGTCCAGTTAGGACACCAGTCGCGGCCCACGGGGTTGGGTCGTGACAGAAGTGGTATCAGAGCGGTTTGTCCTCGGAATGTCTACAGGCCGTGTCTAGTAGAGTCTTGTTTATCGGTGTGTCGTGCACCACATCTATAAACAGGAGGCTACAGGACATTCAGGATGTTACCCTTTCTTTGGATCTTAGATCGTGCATTAGAGCTGTACTATCAGGATGTTTTCTTTTCTGACAAAATGTCATGTTTTTAGCGATGCCTCCGAGGAAGGCAACGGCCGCCCAGAAGGGCAAAGCAGTGCCAGAGACAGGGGAGACTAGCCGGGCCCAGAGGGTTACCAGCGCCCACCCCCAGACCATGCCCGATGTTGTGCCCCAGTCAGAAGGTTCTACTGTACCATTACCGGAGGGGCCGGAAGCAGCCCCACCCTTAGCCCCGGAGGCCCCAGCTCCCCAGCCAGAGACTGAGAACAGGACTTTGAGGGAGGTCGTGCAGCTCCTGACGACGATAGTGGCCGGACAGGCTCGCGGACGCGGGCGGAGAGGTGATGATGACGATGACAGGCGCGATAGCCTGAGAGTCCATGATTTTCTGAAGTGCGGCCCCCCAGAGTTTTTCGGGTCCAAGCCCGAGGAGGACCCCCATGACTTCATTAGGGGGATGAGGCGCTCATTAAGACTGGTCAGGGCTACGGAGACCGAGTCCGTGGAGCTAGCCTCACACAGATTACGTGATGTGGCGGCTAATTGGTATGAGTCCTGGGAGCTGTCCAGGGGTGAGGGTGCTCCCCCAGCTACCTGGGATGAATTTGTGGCCGCTTTCCTTCGCCACTTTCTCCCTCCGGAGCTGCGACGGGCGAGAGTTGACAGGTTTTTGCAGCTAAAGCAAAGAGGCAGGAGTATCCGGGAGTATAATCTAGAGTTTGATTCCCTAGCCCGATATGCCCCTACTATCGTGGCCGATATGGAGGACAGAATGCACCGGTATGTGATGGGGCTGGATGATTACCTAGTTGATGCCTGTATGGCGATGGCGGCGCAGACAGATATGGATATCGCTCGATTGCAGGCTTATGCCCAAGGGATGGAGGACCGCCATCGAGCAGATCAGCCCAGCAGAGATCGCGAGAGGAGGCCGCCCAAGAGGGCCAGATCCGCGGGATATTCCGGAGATTTCCGAGGCGGATGGTCTCAGCAGCCGTCCGGTAGGTCTCTTCCTCCGTCAGGCCGGGGTACGCAGTTCGTCGGCAGACGTTTTGATGGCGCAGGTTCGTCTGGGGCCGGCCAGAGTTCCAGACCATCCGGTCCGCAGGTGAGTAGAGGTTCTGGTCAGTCTAGGCCATCGATGCCCCGGTGTACTTATTGTGGGAAGCCTCACCCGGGGGAGTGTTATCGCGCTACGGGCGCCTGCTATTTTTGTGGCAGTCCAGATCATATGGTGAGGGAGTGCCCGTACAAGGGCGGTTTAGGTTCAGCCCAACCTACTGGGTCAGTTGCCGGCTCATCTTCTCCTTCAGTAGCTATGCGCCCCACGGAGCGAGATATGCCGGCACCAGCGAGTCGTGGCAGAGGTCGTGGAGGAGCTTCCAGTTCCGGCGGTCCCTTGAACCGCGTGTATGCTTTGTCCGGCCGGCACGACCCAGGAGTGTCCCCGAGGGCAGACCCAGGTATACTGTTAATCTTTTTCTTGAGAAATATGTGTATTGATAGATCTGTACTCTATTGTATTACGCGATTTTCTCCTTCTAGGTGTTGGCAAAAGTAAGATAAAATCCAAACCAATAGAACCGTCTAAGATGGTTATACGTACAGATGAAAATGAATATTAAGAATTTAGAAGGGCGATATGGTCATTGCGCGGGTTAAACAGGGGTGGGACCCGCTACGAAAATGTTTCGAAAATTTATTAAGACTCCGATCGGCTCTAAACTACGTGACAAAGGTCGTGTGGAATAGTCGACGCAATTATATTAGCAATAACACACCAAAACATGTGAAAGTTTCGAAGTTAAGCGTGCTGGAACCAGAGCAATTCTGGGATGGGTGACCCCCCTGGGAAGTATACCCAATTTTCGTAAATGTTGCTATAAAAGATAAATGGGAACTTTGGGGGTAACCCAACGGAAGAGAGAGTAGGTGGAATAGCCAGTACCCTTATAGGGGTCGCGCAGAGCGAAGCAGACCTATGGGTGAAACGCAATATCGCCCGGGAATCAGAGCGAGTTTGAATAACGGTTGGAAACGTTTGCAAGTAGGATAGTAGTAAACGTATATGTATGTGTATGATTTTTATCTGGTGACCATATTAATTAAGAAGTGGGTTCCAGTAACAAATGTTGTAATACATGGAAGACATTAATGAAGGTGATTTAACTCTGACCATTATTCTGTATGACATACTTCTACGCCTCTGATTTTGATGAAGCTCTGTCTGTTATGCCTCTGTACTTCTGGATCTGATTATGTTTCCGTCTGATACGCCTCTGTACGTCTGACTCTGATTATGCCTCTGTACGTCCGACTCTGATCACAAATCTGTCTGATACATCTCTGTATGTCTGACTCTGACCACGGATCTGTCTGATATACTTCCATACGTCTAACTCTGACCACGGATCTGTCTGACATAATTCCATACGTCTGACTCTGACTACGAATCTATCCGCCATAGTTCAGTACATCTGACTCTGATTATGGATCTGTCCGATATGCTTCTGTACGTCTGGCTCTAGTTATGAATTTGTTTGATATGACGTAGGAATACGATAACGTTGTAAGTAACCGAGAGGTATGACAAGAGGTGAAAGATGTTGATGGCAATTGTAACATTGTAAAGAATTTTCAGGAAAGAAAGGAACCTCCCCGAAGTGTCACGAGACCCCCTAAGGTCAATCGAGCATTCGAGGACGAATGTTCTAAAGGGGGGGGGGGGAGAATGTTATATCCTGCATTTTCGAACGTCGAATTAATTGTAAGCTGAGGTGGGCCCCACACGCCAAGATTTTTTTGGGACATGTGACAAGTTATATGAGTCGCATATGTAAAGTTAAACACAACTCGTGAAGGGCCCTGGGGCCAAATCAAAATGGAAGCCCTCCAAACGAATATTTTTAAAAAAACGTTTTCGGATGACCTGACTTGGAGGTGCAAAAATGGCATTATACGTTTGGAATTTGGGAAAACGCCCGGAAATAAAAGTTGTAGATAATTGAAATAGCTTTCCAACCATAGGTCGTGGGATCCCAGGATACGTCGGTACAAGGAGATATGGACGTTTTAAGGTCGAATGGTCAGTGGGCTAGGCCCAACTCGTGACCAACCGGGTTGGCCCAAAAAAAATATTATTACAAATTAGAGGCCCAATTGGGGTGGCTGGCCAACTAAAGGCCCAAGCCCATAAATTGGTCATGTGATTTATCATGTGATCAAGAATTATAATAAGGGGCTAAGGTTCAAGAAAGTTCAAGAAACAAACAAAAAAAAGAAGAAGAGAATTGAGAGCAAAAGGGCCAAGGGTTTCGGCCAAGAGAGAAAAAATTGTGTTCATCAATCTTTGGTCCAAAAATCTTGTTCTTCTTGTATTTATAGTAAGCTCAAGACGCTCTCCGACGTGATATAATTGGTTTACCGAGAGAGCGGCATTTGCGGAAGATTGAAGTTGGAAGAAAGGTAAGAATTGTTCTCTTGTTATATTGGAAGAATTCTACATATATGTTGTAGCATGTGAAAATGAACAAAAGTATGAAATTTTGTGTGTTGGGGATATGTGTGTGTTGGCCGTATGCCTCTAGTTGGAGGGAGGAATATGAATTAAATTATTTAGTATGTTAATCGAGTTGTTGAAGTCTTGTGATGAAAATGGAAGGTTAATGGTTCTTGTTGTTATGGAAAATATGTTGTAAGGTTGATGTAGGAAAATATGTAACCTTGTAGTAGGTTATGTAATTATAAGAATTGAAGTTGTAGGGTGCAAATAGTGATGGTTGTAAGTGAAAAGATAACATAAAAATGTGTTGTGAACATTTATGTTGAAAGTTGGAGGTTTTGAGTGAATTATGATTTTGAAGGAAAACTTGTATATTTTGTGTATCTTGTGTATATTGTGTAAAATGATATGAAATGCCTCCAAATCGTATTGTAATGGTCGTGATTAGTAAGGGATGTGAAATTAATAAGATTAGTTTGGAGGTATGAAGTTTGGGTAGAAGTTTAGTTAAGACTCTCATGAATGACTCCATATTACCTATGATCCATAATTTCATGTACGTCCACTCGGCTTGGCCCAAGGTGGGCCCACGTAATTCTGATATTTTCTGTAAGGCTCTAATTAACCCATTTCTGTCCGAACTCACATGTAACTTTTGGTTATTATTCTGTCTGCTATATGACAAGCGTTATGACCATAGTTATGAGTCTCATAATACATTCTGACGTCTGGAGCGGTTCTAGACATTTTATTCTGACATAATCTGTTGTGCCATCCCAAATGACGTTTATGCGTATCTACTATGAATTTTGTCCGATTATTCGATTTGATCTATCATCTAGACTATTTCAGTTTCATTGAGTCTGTATGCATATGGTTTCTCATTAATCTGTTCGTGGATGCCTCAATGCTTCCTTCACTGCGCCCGGGCCAGGTTCTGTTACTCGTGCACATTCCACTGCATTGTTCACCGCGTCCCTCGGTGTGCGGGCCGGGTTCTGTTTACATCTGTATATGATTTGATGATGTGTTTGTATGGGGATGGCGGCCAGGATGGCATATGATCTGATCTGTCTGTCCACCGCGTCCCGTACTAAGAGGGACGGGATCTGTTACCGCGTCCCTTACTAAACGGCCGGGATCTGATATGTATGTATATGCTATCTGCATCTGTATATGCTTATGACTCTGCATGCATGATTTTGTCTGTTACAGCTCTGTATGTCTGATCTGGAATATGATTCTGTCTGTCACACTTCTGGAAATCTGATCTGGATCATGACACTGTCTGTTGCACTTCTGTACGTCTGATTTGAATTATGGGTCGGTCTGACATATTTTTGTACCTCTGACTCAGATTACGATTTTGTCAGCCACACTTTGTACCCCTGATCTAGATTATGATTATTGTTGTTACATTTCCGCTTTACATACTCGGTACATTTTCCGTACTGACTCCCTGTTCTTCGGGGGCTGCGCTACATGCCCGCAGGTACAGACGCACAGTGTGATGCGCCACCAGTATAAGATCTCTGTTCTGCAATTTGGAGTGCTCCCTCTTGATCCGGAGCTCATAATTTTGGTATACACTTTTTGCTGTTGTATATTCTGTACATGTGCTTATTTGGGGTACGACGGGGCCCTGTCCCGTCATCTGATTCTGTTATGTCTATTAGAGGCCTGTAGACATGTTTGTGGGTTGTGGGTTGTCACTGTTCTGACGGGTATGTGTGAGATTGCGACATAAGGGACCCTGCTTGCTGTGATAGCCTTAACGGCTTATGTCTAAGTCTATGTATATACATATTTTGTGCGATGTATTCTATATCCGTATGAATCTGTGTATGTCTAATTTGATTAGTTGGTTAGTACGCTAACTCCGTCCGGTAGGTACGTATGGGTGTCCAGTTAGGACACCAGTCGCGGCCCACGGGGTTGGGTCGTGACAGGTGGAATAGGATGAAGAAAGACGTAGCAGAATTCGTAGCTCAGTGTTCTAATTACCAACAAGTGATGATAGAACACCAAAAGCCGGGTGGCTTATTGCAAGCTATAGAAATCCCAACTTGGAAGTGGGAAGTGATTAATATGGATTTCATTACAGGGTTACCCCGTTCTCAACGTAAATATGATTCTATATGGGTGATCGTGGATAGGCTCACAAAGTCAGCGCATTTCTTACCGGTCAAAACGACCTATGTGGCAGAAGATTATGCCAAGCTTTATCTTAAAGAGATAGTGAGACTCCATGGCGTTCCGGTATCTATTATCTCCGATAGAGGGACTCAGTTTACAGCCAAGTTTTGGGGGTCTTTCCAAGAAGGTTTAGGGACCCAAGTGCGCCTAAGCACGGCGTTTCACCCACAGACCGATGGGCAAGCTGAACGTACTATTCAGACTCTTGAAGATATGTTACAGGCATGTATGATAGATTTTGGAGGAAATTGGGATGACCATTTGCCACTCATTGAGTTTGCTTACAATAACAGTTACCATTCTAGCATTCAAATGGCACCGTATGAAGCTCTATATGGGCGAAAGTGTAGATCCCCAATTGGGTGGTTTGAAACCGGAGAAGCTAAGTTGATAGGGCCATACTTGGTCCAGCAAGCAATAGAGAAAGTTAAGCTCATACAAGATCGGTTGCTAGCGGCTCAAAGTCGTCAGAAGTCCTATGCGGATAATCGTCGAAGAGACTTAGAGTTCGAAGTGAAAGATTGGGTATTCTTGAAAGTGTCGCCGATGAAGGGCGTGATGAGATTTGGCAAAAAGGGGAAGCTCAGTCCCCGGTATATTGGGCCATACGAAATTGTGCGCAAAATAGGCAAGGTGGCCTATGAGCTAGATCTACCTCCAGATTTAGAGTCAGTCCATCCAGTATTTCATGTCTCGATGCTTCGGAAGTGTGTTGGAGATCCTACGAGGATCGTCCCAGTGAATGATATTCAAGTGACAGAAAAGTTAACTTATGATGAAATACCCATTTCCATATTAGATAGGCAAGTACGGAGGCTTAGAAACAAAGAAGTGGCCTCAATTAAAGTTCTGTGGAGAAATAACAATCGAGAGGAAATGACATGGGAAGCAGAAGAGAATATGCGATCCAAATACCCACATTTATTTCAGCCCTTAGAAGAAGTCCAAGATGAGACGTCAAAATCATAAGGTATGCATGTTTTCCTTTTATACATTCAGGTCGTGTGTGGCCAAATTTCTAGTGCTGTTGTATTATTTCCCTGTGAGGCATTGTTATTGTGGGTTGTTGTGACAGGGTGGTAGTGCCACATTACAGAGGAAACTCTGGTGAAATTTTTATAGAATTCCCCAAGCCTTTAACATTCGAGGACGAATGGGTAGAATGTTACACCTTGGAAAATTTCCCGTTGGTACGCAAGTAAATGAACTAATGATGTGTGCGAGGAGTGCGAGTGTATAATGTTTCATGGGAAATGTATGTAAAGGAATGTGGATGATTAGAATGAAAAGTCGAGAAATGAGAAAAATTGAAAGTTGGCAAAACTGCCCAGTGGTTGTATAGTGCAAAATACGGACCGTAAAGTGCAATACGGTCCGTAAACTTGACGTCGTAAACTGGCATGTCCAACTTCAACTTTGTGCCTGCTGAGGAAATGGCTAAAATACGACCTGGTGGACGGACCGTAAAGTGATTTACGGCCCGTAAACCATGGTCGTAAATCACCATGCATGCAGGCCAAAGTTTCTGGTTCTACTTAAGGTTAAAAACGACCACGAGGGACGGTCCGTAAACTGAAATACGGACCGTAAACCTCCATGGACGACCACTGTTCACCCAACACAGATTTTTCAATTCATTAAATATGAGGATCAAGACTGGTCTTATTTCATTTACAACATTACACCACTTCTCTCTAGAACTTCTCTCTACATTTATTTTATGAGTTTTCAAGGATTATAAGTCATCCATAACATTAAGACAAGAAATCAAGGATAAGGGAATGATCAAGGATCATCCAAGTCAAGAAATCCAAATGGAGAAAAACTAGGGTTTGGCTCAAAGAAGAGTATTATCAACCAAAGCTTGTTCCTACAACTTCTAAGGTAAGATTCATGATTATTACAAGATGTTTAAGGTATTGGAGAATTAAAATACATGGATTGTAGAAAATGTGGTCAACTAGGTCATGAATGATGAATAGTGACATTTTGAGAAATAGTTTGAATTGAAATATGAATGTTGTTGTGTTGTGATATGAATGTGTTATAAATGGTATTAAGATCATGAACTAAACACTTTAGACGAATGGACGAAGATGGGTGTTATAATCATGAATGTGGGTGAATTAGAGGCAAATTGAGGAATCTAGATAATGTGGTTAATGTGAATGACTAATGGCCATTGTTATGACATTAATGAAGGTATAAACGCTAGCATTGGAAGGGAACGTGCAAGTGTAGAATAGTTCGACGGATAGGGATACGAATAAGGACATGTATACGAATATGAGCACAAGTATGGTATGAGTATTATTATGGGATACGAACGACGATGTATGCAAGTAAGCGACATGATGATGATATTACTGTCTCCCCTCCTATGCTATCTTCATATGATATCTATTATGTTTTTATATCGATGTTGATCATGCTTTACATACTCAGTACATTCTTCGTACTGACGTCCTTTTGTTTGTGGACGCTGCGTCATGCCCGCAGGTGCGCAGGGAGACAGATTTGATCCTTAGCTGCCTATTCGGAGATTTCATAGAGAGCTCCATTTCCTTCGGAGCCATATCTTTTGGGTACTCATTCTTTTGTGTATATAATTGTGGGCATAGCGGGGTCCTGTCCCGCTAATGTGACATGTTATACTCTTAGAGGCTCGTAGACGTGTGTGTGTGTGGGTAGATGTGTTTGGCCTTGTCGGCCTATGTTTTGTATATCATTTTGTCGGCCACGTTGGCCCATGTATATTGATGTAGCATAAATGCCTATGATGATATAAATATGCGGTTGTCCATATGGGACTAGTTGACGAATCAATGGAAATGCATGTATAATTATGTGGCTCACCTAGATGTAAGTATAAGAGTAAGCTAAGAGGGTGCTCGGGTGGGTTAGCACCGGGTGCTCGTCGCGGCCCTGAGTCGGGTCGTGACACCACAGCAGCCAACTCTAAGTCATGAGTCCGGTAATTCTTCTCATGCTTTTTCAACTGTCGCGAAGCATAAGCAATCACCTTTCCATTTTTCATTAACACGCAACCCAAACCACATATCCGCCAGACCCAGAAAGTAAAGTCACAATACACCACATATCCGCCAGACCTAGAAGGTAAAGTCAAAATAGGAGCCGAAGTCAATCTTGCCTTAAGCTTTTGAAAACTCTTTTCACAAGCTTCGGACCAGTGAAACATAGCAGTCTTCTGCGTCAACTTAGCCAATGGCTAGGCAATAGATGTAAAACCTTCCACGAACTTTCTGTAGTAATTTGCCAAACCCAAGAAACTACGAATTTCCGTTGCACTAGTGGGTCTAGGCCAATCCTTAACCGCTGAAATTTTATGATGGTCTACTTTAATGCCGTCACCAGTCACCACATGACCCAAGAAAGCCACAGACTCAAGCCAGAATTCATAGTTAGAGAATTTTGCATAAAGCTCATTCTCCTCAAGTGTTATCAAAGTTGTCCTCAAGTGATTTGCATGATCCTCACGACTTTTAGAATACTCCAAAATATCATCAATGAACACAATAATGAAGAGGTTTAGATAGGGCTTAAACACACGATTCATCAAATCCATGAATGCAGCAGGCGCATTAGTCAACCCAAAGGACATGACTAGAAACTCAAAGTGCCCATAACGAGTACGGAAAGCGGTTTTCGGGATATCCTTTTCCTTTATCTTTAATTGGTGATACCCAGACCTCAGGTCAATTTTTGAAAAGAACTTAGCACCCTGAAGGTGGTCAAATAGATTATCTATCCTAGGCAAAGGATAATTATTCTTAATGGTCACTTTATTAAGTTAACGGTAATCAACACGCATCCTAAGGGAACCATCTTTCTTTCAAACAAACAAGACTGGAGCGCCCCAAGGTGAGGAACTCGGTCAGATGAAACCTTTATCCAACAAGTCCTTCAGCTGATCCTTTAACTCCCTTAGCTCCGCTGGAGCCATACGGTAAGGTGGAATAGAAATGGGTTGGGTGTCAGGAATAACATCAATCCCAAAATCAATAACCTATTAGGAGAAATACCAGGGAGATCTTCGAGAAACACCTTGGGATAATCACTAACTATGGGGCCAGATGCAAATTCAGGTATTACGCCTTTTGTATCATTAACAGCAACCAAATGGTAAATGCACCCCTTCGTAATCATCTTATGAGCCTTAAGATAGGAAATAAATCTACCCCTTGGCTTAGCAATTTCGCCATCCCACACAATAACAGGCTCCTCAAGAAAGGCGAAACGAACTAACTTATGGCAACAATCCACATTAGCATAACATGCGGACAACCAGTCCATCCCCATAATTACATCAAAATCCACCATCTCAAGTTCATACAAATAAGCCATGGTCTCACATCCCTTGATCACAACAACACAATTTCTATACACTCTAGAAGCAACAACAAGAACACCAGAAGGTGTATCAACATCAAAAGGTTCACACAAAGGTTCGGGTTTCATACCCAAATCAAGAGCAAAATAAGGGGTCATATAGGATAAATTTGAACTCGGATCAATCAATGAGTAAGCATCATGAGAACAGATGGTAAGGATACCCGTAACCAAAACATCAGAAGTCTCAGCTGCCTCTCTACGAGTCAGCCCATAAAGTCGAGCTGTCCCTCCACCAGAAGTATTAGCAACTTCCTTTCCTTTGTCGTTGTTATGAGCATTCTGATTATAATTGTTAGCATTACCAGCAGGTTGGTTTTTAGTAGATGCAGAAGCAGACGAATCGTTCTTTTGGTTATTCATAGCAGCCATCTCACGTAGCCACTTTCTGCAGTCCCTCTTAAGATACCCCCTAATACCACAGTGATGACAGATACAATCTTTCTATACAGCGGACCGACTACTGCCTTGGGAGAACCTGCTTTGGTTATTATTCTTCTGACCTTGTCTACCCGAAGGTACACTAGCATTCGAATATGCTCCAGACTGAGCAGGTATGGAATACCCTTTACTCTGACCACCCTTATAATTATTACCACTAAAGCCACCTGCCGATTGGGCCTTCTTGTTCTGATCTCGATCTACCCTCTCCTCATTTTTCCAACTCTCTTGTTGTTCAGCAAAACCAACCAGAATGAGAAAGTGCAAGTAGGAGATAAAGCCTTTCACAAAATGAGTCAACTTATTCTTTTCAGTCGGAAGTATGTATAAAGCATACTTTGACAAACGGGTGAACTCCAAACTATACTCACGAACTGACTTGTTACCCTGCTCTAGCTTTTCAAACTTCATAGCCATAGCAATTCTTTCCTCATCAAACAAGAACCTTTCCATGAATGCCTCTTCGAATTCAGCCCACGCTGGAGCTAAAGCAGCGTCACCCCTCTCAGATTCCCACATCTCAAACCATACGTGAGCAGCATCCTTCAACTGATAAGAAGCAAGCCTTACATCTTCAGAATCCCGGGCATCCATTACCTTCAATGCCTTGAAGGTCTCATCTAGAAAGTGTTGGGGGTCATCCATCTCTCGTGACCTAAAGAACTCTGGTGACTTCAAGTCGAGGAATTGCTTAAGTCTGCCTCCACTGTGAAGCCCCACACCTCCACGCCGCTGTTGAGCAGCAACCAATGCAGTCAACATTTGAATAGCTGTTTGCATAGTACCAATCTTAGGTACACCTGCAACAGGAACAGCATGTCACGACCCAACCCCGTAGGCCGTGACTAGTGCCCGATCTAGGCACCCAAACCCATCTATCAAATGCATTCAAATATATAGCAGAAGCCGACAAGGCTATATTCCAAATTTAGATAATTTCTAGAAAAATTTCGGCAGAGTTTCCTTTGTTTTACAGACTATCCAAAATAGCCCTGTACACAGCAAACACCAACAAAGGCCACACAAGGCTAACAAAGAAACGTATAAACATATGCGGACCGGCCGCCTCGGTGTATGGGATCGCCCAAACAACATATACACATAACCATACAGAAAGACCATAACCCACAGACATGTCCACAGACCTCTAAACTGACCGACAGAATCATATGGCGGGATAGGGCCCCGCCGTACCCAAATAGTCAAATATACAGAAATATATACATAGCAAAAGATATATATACCAAAAGTGGACTCTGAATCAAAGGGAGTACTCCGAAATAGCAGAAGTGGAGCCTACAGTGGTGGATCACCGGCGTCTGTACCTGCGGGCATGAAACGCAGCCCCCGAAGAAAGGGGGTCAGTACGAAAGATGTACTGAGTATGTAAAGCATGAAGTATAGAAGTATAGGCCACAACTGAAAGCGAACAGGATACAAAAGAGAGAAATGCCGAACAGTATATCAAAATGTGTATCAAAATCATATATACATAATGCAAACGAAATCATGCAAAGCTCAGGAACGTGGTCACCACTCCGACGCTGGTGCCACACACAGCATAACACCAGAAGGTTCAAATCTCCGTACATCCCCGAGCACACACATATCAGCATATCATATCACCAGCCATATCACAGCATAACACTAAACGAAACCCGGCCCTATGGCGAGGTCTCGGGAACCGTAACATAGCATACGGCTGAATTTATCATAATGCGCACGAATCATAACCGGCCCGGGAACCGGTGAACGAATCATAATAAGGGCACGAGCGGAGTCGTGAGCAAACAATGCGATTGGTATATCAAAATAGCTTTTCAAAACTTAATTACTTCATAAGTCAATTCATTAATTAAAGTAGTCGAATAATTAATTAGTACGGAAGTTCATTTCACAGAAGTGTTCTCAAAGTGGTACGTGTGGCTCAAGTATAGCTTAGTATATTATAGTAATCAAAACATCCTTTCATAGAAGACAATTTCATAATCGAAGACCCCTTATCGAAATTGCTCCAAAGGGAGAGCCTAATAGGACAAATAAGGCATCTCGAGGTTAGCGAGCCCACCTCGGGTCAAGTCGAGGTGGCGAACATGAATTACGGACATTTGGGGTCTATGGGATCATACATAAAGGTTTCGAAGTGATCCGACGACGTTTGCATAAGTCTCAGACATTTGGTTCCTTTCTAGCCAAAATAAGGTCTTTAAGCTTCAATTCAATTGAATGAATAGTAGACAGTTTATAATTCGGATTTCGAGGAGCAGGATTGCTCCCGGGGTTCCGATATCAACCTAGCATACCTAAGACATGCCAAGAGAAGGAGTGGGTAGCCTTACATACCTTATAGGCGTCTTACGCTCGCCCAAAACTCAGTTCCTGTTTCGCTCAGAATCTGCAAATGGTCAAAGTTACCAATTAGAGATTTCAAGGCTTACGAATTCGCTTAGCTTCATTTTTGTCTACCGAAATTTCGGCAGCATTTCCCCTATATATCTAACGCCCCCGAGACTTAGCTCGGCTCAATATATATCAACACAGCAACCCATAAAATCACGAACATCATAAGTCATAACAAAATCACTCTAAGGACAATATTCTCTCTTTCTATATAAATCGACAACTTTCATTCAAACGTCACGATACCAAACTAATGTCCACGCTATTGTATTCATTTACTCGTTCAAGGTTATTCAAACACATTCCAATTATGTTCCAAGCAATATACATAAGTTCAAACGATTCGCTACTTTCCATATTGCATCCCAAAACGTCAACAACTACGACGAACTTACTAAATCGCATTGTTTCATTCCACATCCATTCGCGACAACCATAATTCACATTTAAAGTCTTACTTTCACAATTATATAAAATATAAAAAAAATCATCTAATTTCCCATAAGGACCCGCAACCATTTTCAATGCCAAATCAACTCGTTAAATATTCATTTACTTCATAAATGCCACAACGACGCAACTAACGAACTAGATAGGATTCAATTCACCTTCCCTCCCAACTCACATGGCTCACGGCCACATACCAACACACACACACTCACGGCTGCACACACATACATCACTACCATAAAATTCTCATTTTATTCCATTCATCATAACATTCATACCAATTCCATAACACAAAAGTGGAAGAATTCTCACCTTTCCTTCAAGTTTCAACCCGCCGCAAACGTCGCTCTTGTGCCAAACCAATTATATCACGTCGGAGAGCGTCTTGCATACACTACAAATACAAGAAAAACAAGATTTTTGGATTGAAAACCAAGCAAGGAAAATTATTTGTTGTTGGGAAAAGGGGTTCGGCCGAAGGGAGCTATTGAGCTCTTTTTTTTTTTTTTTTTTGCTTTGTTTTGTTGATTTTTCTTGAAGATTCTAAGGCTAAGCATGCTATATACTTGATTAAGGGTCATGTGATAATCACATGACCACTTAAAATGGGGCTTGGGCCAAGCCTTGGCCGGCCACCCCTTACACTGGGGCTCAAATTTTTCTCCAAATTTTTTCTTGGCCCAATTCGTAAAATCTCGTTTTGTAATTCCCGAAACTAATTTCCGAAATTCCAATTTTTTCCCTTGGACCTCCTCCACATTTCCACACCAATATTTTCATAAACAACATAGACATTTTAACTAAAATCAATTATTTTCTTATAACATGCAAGTCTTAATTATTTTCACAATTTTCGATTATGCGAAAACACGGGATATAACATTCTCCCCCCCCTTAAGAACATTCGTCCCCGAATGTTAAATTAATCTTAGAATGTGACGGGGAAGTCTCCCTTTACAATTAGCACACATAACTCATTCGTCAATCAATACAACAAACTTGAAAGTTTAAATTACCTGTGGTCGCAGGGAATAAATGAGGGTATTTCTTCTTCATCTCATCCTCCGACTCCCAGGTCATTTCTTCCCGGTTGTTTTTGCGCCACAGGACTTTAACAGAAGGCACTTCCTTAGTGCGTAGTCTCCGTACCTGTCGGTCCAAAATGGTTATAGGCTGCTCCTCATAAGACAAGTGCTCTGTTACCTGAATATCGTCCACTGGAAATATCCTGGAAGGATCACCAATACATTTTCGCAGCATAGACACATGAAATACTGGGTGTACGGCCTCCAAATCGGAGGGTAAGTCTAGCTCGTAGGCGACCTCGCCTATCTTCCGCACGATCTGATATGGCCCGATATACCGCGGGCTCAACTTACCCTTCTTACCGAATCTCATAACACCCTTCATAGGCGACACCTTCAGAAACACCCAGTCGCCAATCTGGAACTCTAACGGTCGACGTCGTCTGTCTGCATAAGCTTTCTGTCGACTCTGCGCAGCCAATAAATTCTCCCGAATAAGTTTTACTTTATCCACCGCTTCCTGGATCACATCTGGCCCAATTAACTTAGTCTCGCCCACGTCGAACCAACTAATAGGAGATCTGCATTTGCTGCCATAAAGGGCTTCACAACGTGCCATCTGAATGCTGGAGTGATAACTGTTATTATAAGCAAATTCAATAAGCGGCAAGTGATCATCCCAGCTGCCTCTGAAATCAATAACGCAGGCCCGCAACATATCTTCCAGCGTCTGAATAGTGCACTCGGCCTGCCCGTCGGACTGAGGATGAAAAGCTGTACTAAGACTCACCTGAGTCCCTAATCCCTCCTGAAATGACCTCTAGAAATTTGCTGTGAACTGGGCACCTCGGTCAGTAATAATAGATACAGGGACTCCGTGAAGTCTGACTATCTCTCTGATATATAATCTAGCATAATCCTCAGCCGAATAAGTAGTCCGAACTGGGAGAAAGTGGGCTGATTTGGTCAATCTGTCAACAATAACCCAAATAGAATCATACCTGCGTGGAGTGCGCAGTAACCCAACAACGAAATCCATATTAATCATCTCCCATTTCCAGGCTGGAATTTCCATCTCCTGCAATAATCCACCGGGCTTCTGATGTTCAATTTTAACTTGCTGGCAATTTGGGCACTGACCAACAAATTCCGCAATATCTTTCTTCATACCGTCCCACCAATATAAACATCTGAGATCATGATACATTTTAGTGGAACCAGGATGAACAGAATACCGTGCATGATGCGCCTCGCCCATAATCTGTCGCCGTAGGCCTGCAATGTCCGGTACACGGAATCTGCCCTCATATAACAATACCCCTTCAGGTGAAATTTCAAACGGAGTCTTTTCTTTATTAAGAGCCACATCCCTGTACTGAACCAAAATAGGATCTTCAAACTGACGCTGCTTTACCTCTTCTATAATAGATGATTCAGCAACTGCACGAACAGAAATCCCAGTATCTCCAGAATCTGCCAAACGAACTCCAAGGCTGGCTAACTGATGAATTTCACGAACCAAGTCTTTCTTACCAGATGGTACATCAGCTAAACTGCCCATGGACTTGCGGCTAAGTGCATGCGCTACCACATTGGCTTTCCCAGGATGGTACAGGATATCAACGTCATAATCTTTCAATAATTCAAGCCATCTTCGCTGCCGCAAATTCAATTCTTTCTGCTTAAAAATATACTGGAGACTCTTGTGGTCCGTATAAATATCAACGTGGACCCCATATAAATAATGCCGCCAAATCTTCAAAGCATGAATTACCGCGGCTAACTCAAGATCATGAGTGGGATAATTCTTCTCGTGCGGTCTGAGCTGCCGAGAAGCATAGGCTATGACTCGACCGTGCTGCATCAACACACAACCTATCCCAATACCAGAGGCATCACAGTAGACAACATACCCATCTGATCCTTCTGGAAGAGCTAAAACTGGAGCTGTAATTAATTTTTCTTTCAACATCTGAAAGCTGCGCTCGCAGGCATCGGTCCACTGAAATTTCGCGGCTTTCTGAGTAAGCTTCGTCAGTGGTGCTGCAATAGAAGAAAAATCTTCCACGAACCTCCGATAATATCCGGCTAACCCCAGAAAACTGCGCACCTCTGTCGGTGTAGTAGGCCTGGGCTAATTCTGTACAGCTTCAATTTTCTGCGTATCGACCCGAATACCGTCTGCTCCGACAATATGCCCCAAGAATGCCACCGAAGTTAACCAGAATTCACATTTAGAAAATTTAGCATATAATTTCTGTTGGCGAAGAATACCAAGTACCGTCCTCAAATGATCTGAATGCTCCTCTGCTGATCGCGAGTAAATCAAAATATCATCAATAAACACAATCACGAACATATCCAAGAAAGGCCGAAATACCCGATTCATCAGATCCATAAATACTGCTGGAGCATTAGTCAACCCGAAAGACATAACTCTAAATTCATAATGCCCGTACCGGGTCCTGAAAGCAGTCTTCGGGATATCTGATTCTCGCACTCGCACCTGATGATAACCCGAGCGCAAATCTATCTTTGAAAAATATTTAGAACCCTGCAACTGGTCAAACAAATCATCAATCTGGGGGAGGGGATATTTATTCTTTATAGTCACTTTATTTAGTTGCCGATAATCAATACACATTCGCAGTGACCCGTCTTTCTTTCTTACAAATAATACCGGCGCTCCCCAAGGTGATGTACTGGGTCTAATAAAGCCTTTATCTAACAAATCTTTCAGCTGCTTATTCAATTCCTTCAATTCAGCCGGTGCCATTCTGTACGGAGGAATAGATATAGGCTGCGTATCCGGCAGCAAGTCTATAGTGAAATCTATCTCCCATTCAGGCGGAAGACCCGGAAGCTCATCTGGAAACACATCTGGGAACTCGCTAACAACCGGAACAGACTGAAGAGTAGGTGTCTCGGCTGTAGTATCGTGCACACGAACCAAGTGATAGATATACCCTTTCTGAATCATCTTCTTAGCCTTGAGGTACGAAATAAACTTACCCCTCGGCGATGCTGTAGACCCGAACCACTCTATAACTGGTTCCCCTGGAAACTGAAAACAGACTACCTTTTTCTGGCAGTCAACATTAGCATAACATGAAGCTAACCAGTCCATACCCATAATGACGTCGAATTCCAGCATATCTAATTCTATCAAATCAGCTTTAGTGCAACGATCACATATAGTCACAGAACAATCCCTATATACCTGCCTGGCTATAATACAGTCCCCGACCGGTGTAGCTACCTCAAATGGCTCTATATGCTCAGACACTATCCTAATTTTACTAGCAACGAGCGGGGAAATATATGACAAAGTAGAACCAGGATCAATCAGTGCATATACAGATCTGGAGAAAACCAATAATGTACCTGTGATGACATTCGGCGAAGCCTCCTGATCCTGGCGGCTGGCCAATGCGTATATGCGGTTCGAGGGACTGCTAGAACCTGAAGCATTGCCACGACCTCGACCGCGTCCCGCCGGTGCAGGCATACCTCGCCCCGCAGGGCGTGCAACTGATGGAGCAGATGATGAACCAGCGGCTGATCCCGTCAGCTGAGCTACACTACCAGAACCGCTCGCCAACGGACAATCTCGCATAATATGGCCCTGACCGCCGCATGAAAAATAGGCTCCAGTAAGTCGATAACACTCTCCCGAGTGCGATTTCCCGCAATGGGAACAACGGGGCCTGGGTGGTCTGGGCTGACTGGGACCTCTGGATACCTGTGAACCTGACGCTCTGGAACTCTGACCGGCCCCAGACGGTCCTGCACTGTCAAATCTCCTACCGGCCGGCTGTGTACCCCGGCCTGACGGAGGAGGATGTCTGCCTGACTGCTGCTGCTGAGGTTGTCCGCCTCGAGAATCTCCAGAAAAGCCTACGGACCGAGCCCTCTTGGGCGGCCTCCTGTCCCGATCTCTACTGGAATGATCGGCCCTGTGTCTGTCCTCCATACCCAGGGCATAAGCCTGTAGTCGGGAAATATCCATGTCTGTCTGCAATGCCACCGCCATACAACCATCAATCAAATAGCGGTCTAACCCCATCACGTATCTGTGCATCCGATCGGCCATATCTGCTACTATGGTAGGTTCATACCGGGCCAAAGAATCAAACTCCATATTATACTCACGGACGCTCCGACCCCTGTGCTGCAGATGCAAAAATCGGTCAACCCGTGCCCGCCGTAACTCTGGGGGCAAAAAGTGGCGGGTGAAAGCAGTCACGAACTCGTCCCAAGTGGCTGGGGAAGCACCCTCACCCCTGGATAGCTCCCAGGACTCATACCAGTGAGCAGCAACATCCCGTAGTCTATGTGAAGCCAGCTCAACAGACTCAGTCTCTGAAGCCCTGACCAAGTCTAGTGAGCGCCGCATCCCCCGAATAAAGTCATGGGGGTCCTCGTCGGGCTTAGACCCGAAAAACTATGGAGGGCCACATGATAGGAACTCTCGAACCCTCAGGCTGTCACGCTTGTCGTCATCATCATCATCTCTCCGCCCGCGCCTGCGAGCCTGTCCCGCTACCAGAGTGGTCAATAACTGCACAGCCTCTCTCAGTGTCCTGTCCTCCGCCCCTGGGTGAGGAGCTGGAGGCTCGGGTGCGGGTACTCGAGCCCCTGGAGCTGCTGATGGACCTGCTCCAGGCTCCGCCGGTGGTGTAGCGGATCCCTCTGAATGGGGCAGAACCTCGGGCAAATCATATACACGAGCCCGGGTAACTCGCTGTGCCTGACTAGTGCCTGCCATCCCTGCCTTGCCCTTCTGGGCCGCCGTTGCCTTCTTCGGAGGCATCACTGCAAACACAATAATGAATCAGATCATAATCATCTTAATAGCACAGCTCTATCGCACGATATAAGATTCTAAAGAAAGGTAACACCCTAATGCCCTGTAGCCTCCTGTTTATAGATGTGGTGCACAACACACCGATAAACAAGACTCTACGAGACACGGCCTGTAGACATTCTGAGGACAAACTGCTCTGATACCACTTTAGTCACGACCCAACCCCGTAGGCCGTGACTAGTGCCCGATCTAGGCACCCAAACCCATCTATCAAATGCATTCAAATATATAGCAGAAGCCGACAAGGCTATATTCAAAATTTAGATAATTTCTAGAAAAATTTCGGCAGAGTTTCCTTTGTTTTACAGACTATCCAAAATAGCCCTGTACACAGCAAACACCAACAAAGGCCACACAGGGCTAACAAAGCAACGTATAAACATATGCGGACCGGCCGCCTCGGCGTATGGGATCGCCCAAACAACATATACACATAACCATACAGAAAGACCATAACCCACAAACATGTCCACAGACCTCTAAACTGACCGACAGAATCATATGGCGGGACAGGGCCCCGCCGTACCCAAATAGTCAAATATACAGAAATATATACATAGCAAAAGATATATATACCAAAAGTGGACTCCGAATCAAAGGGAGTACTCCGAAATAGCAGAAGTGGAGCCTACAGTGGTGGATCACCGGCGTCTGTACCTGCGGGCATGAAACGCAGCCCCCGAAGAAAGGGGGTCAGTACGAAAGATGTACTGAGTATGTAAAGCATGAAGTACAGAAGTATAGGCCACAACTGAAAGAGAACAGGATACAAAAGAGAGAAATGCCGAACAGTATATCAAAATGTGTATCAAAATCAATATACATAATGCAAATGAAATCATGCAAAGCTCAGGAACGTGGTCACCACTCCGACGCTGGTGCCACACACAGCATAACACCAGAAGGTTCAAATCTCCGTACATCCCGGAGCACACACATATCAGCATATCATATCACCAGCCATATCACAGCATAACACCAAACGGAACCCGGCCCTATGGCGAGGTCTCGGGAACCGTAACACAGCATACGGCTGAATTTATCATAATGCGCACGAATCATAACCGGCCCGGGAACCGGTGAACGAATCATAATAAGGGCACGAGCGGAGTCGTGAGCAAACAATGCAATTGGTATATCAAAATAGCTTTTCAAAACTTAATTACTTCATAAGTCAATTCATTAATTAAAGTAGTCGAATAATTAATTAGTACGGAAGTTCATTTCACAAAAGTGTTCTCAAAGTGGTACGTGTGGCTCAAGTATAGCTTAGTATATTATAGTAATCTAAACATCCTTTCATAGAAGACAATTTCATAATCGAAGACCCCTTATCGAAATTGCTCCAAAGGGAGAGCCTAATAGGACAAATAAGGCATCTCGAGGTTAGCGGGCCCACCTCGGGTCAAGTCGAGGTGGCGAACATGAATTACGGACATTTGCGGTCTATGGGATCATACATAAAGGTTTCGAAGTGATCCGACGACGTTTGCATAAGTCTCAGACATTTGGTTCCTTTCTAGCCAAAATAAGGTCTTTAAGCTTCAATTCAATTGAATGAATAGTAGACAGTTTATAATTCGGATTTCGAGGAGCAGGATTGCTCCCGGGGTTCCGATATCAACCTAGCATACCTAAGACATGCCAAGAGAAGGAGTGGGTAGCCTTACATACCTTATAGGCGTCTTACGCTCGCCCAAAACTCAGTTCCTGTTTCGCTCATAATCTGCAAATGGTCAAAGTTACCAATTAGAGATTTCAAGGCTTACGAATTCGCTTAGCTTCATTTTTGTCTACCGAAATTTTGGCAGCATTTCCCCTATATATCTAACGCCCCCGAGACTTAGCTCGGCTCAATATATATCAACACAGCAACCCATAAGATCACGAACATCATAAGTCATAACAAAATCACTCTAAGGACAATATTCTCTCTTTCTATATAAATCGACAACTTTCATTCAAACGTCACGATACCAAACTAATGTCCACGCTATTGTATTCATTTACTCGTTCAAGGTTATTCAAACACATTCCAATTACGTTCCAAGCAATATACATAAGTTCAAACGATTCGCTACTTTCCATATTGCATCCCAAAACGTCAACAACTACGACGAACTTACTAACTCGCATTGTTTCATTCCACATCCATTCGCGACAACCATAATTCACATTTAAAGTCTTACTTTCACAATTATATAAAATATTAAAAAAATCATCTAATTTCCCATAAGGACCCGCTACCATTTTCAATGCCAAATCAACTCGTTAAATATTCATTTACTTCATAAATGCCACAACGACGCAACTAATGAACTAGATAGGATTCAATTCACCTTCCCTCCCAACTCACATGGCTCACGGCCACATACCAACACACACACACTCACGGCTGCACACACATACATCACTACCACAAAATTCTCATTTTATTCCATTCATCATAACATTCATACCAATTCCATAACACAAAAGTGGAAGAATTCTCACCTTTCCTTCAAGTTTCAATCCGCCGCAAACGTCGCTCTTGTGCCAAACCAATTATATCACGTCAGAGAGCGTCTTGCATACACTACAAATACAAGAAAAACAAGATTTTTGGATTGAAAACCAAGCAAGGAAAATTATTTGTTGTTGGGAAAAAGGGTTCGGCCGAAGGGAGCTATTGAGCTCTTTTTTTTTTTTTTTTGCTTTGTTTTGTTGATTTTTCTTTTAGATTCTAAGGCTAAGCATGCTATATACTTGATTAAGGGTCATGTGGTAATCACATGACCACTTAAAATGGGGCTTGGGCCAAGCCTTGGCCGGCCACCCCTTACACTTGGGCTCAAATTTTTCTCCAAATTTTTTCTTGGCCCAATTCGTAAAATCTCGTTTTGTAATTCCCGAAACTAATTTCCGAAATTCCAATTTTTTTCCTTGGACCTCCTCCACATTTCCACACCAATATTTTCATAAACAACATAGACATTTTAACTAAAATCAATTATTTTCTTATAACATGCAAGTCTTAATTATTTTCACGATTTTCGATTATGCGAAAACACGGGATATAACACAGCAGGAGCAGGCGGTGCTGGAGGTGGTGCTTGATTTCCAGCATCATTTCCATTACCAGCATTAGCGCCCACAATATTTCGGTTAACTCCCGCGGGACGTCCTCGGTTACCATTTTTGGATCGCGTCAACCATTTCTGCAAGCCACGAAGTAATGAGCGAATTAGAATTATCCTAAAAGGACTTTAAGCTCTACAGCACAATCTAGAATCAAGAAGAATAGGAAACACCTATAAATGTCTTGGGAGTTTCTAGGTCATGCAGGTGATCAGGCTGCATAAGGAAACCTCCACTAAACACAACTCCATAGACACCGACAACAATCCTAGGACGTATTTAAACCTAGGCTCTGATACCAAGGTTGTCACGCCCTAAACCCATCCTAGACGTGACCGGCATCCGACGACATGAACAACCTCGGAAAAACCTAAACAATGCAATAATAACACTTGAACCCACAACATTCGCCTCCAACAGTTTATAAAATAAATGTAACAAATCATAAATATATGAATTAAATCAGCGGAAGTCTTTATTCATCCAATACTTAGTCAAACGTAATAACGTGCCCGAGAGTTAAACGATAGCTCAAAAACTACCGACAAGAACGTATACTATGGAGCTTCTAAGATAAAGGAATAATAGTTTGACTCATCGGGACGTAGCCCAAAAAAGCTAATAATGAATAAACAACTAAATAGGGTGTCCCACGAAAGAACGTGTGGGCTCACCAAATTCGCAGCAACAACAAGTCCTTCCTAAGCGCCAGAAGTGTTAAGAACCTGCTCTTCTCTGATACCTAACATACCATCAAAAACAACAATGGTATGCCTAAGTACTTCGTACTCAGTGAGTGCCTCGGGGACAATAGGTAATATGAAAATAAAATATAATGATACATAAAGAAATCAGTTATGAAAAGATAGCGTAAAACAGTTATTCCACTTTGTGCTTCTTAATATGATTTGTTAAACAGTCTACAAAGATGTTTCAATTATGCTTTAAATCAATCAGGCATAAATAGCAATTCCATAATAAAGATGGATATCACAATCGCCCATATAGGCCCAACTCAATATCAACAACACGACGCAATACACCGGAATATGGATTCACGGTGGCTAATCTTCCTCCCGAATAGCAAGGCCATTAATACACCCCAGGTAGTGAACCCGGAAGTGGCCACTCTTCCTCCCGAATGGCAAGGCAATTAATATACTAGGATCCACAGTGGCTACTCTTCCTCTCGAATAGCAAGGTATAACACAACAATATAGTCCATGGCGTAGAAGCTGATTCACAATTTGTCTCAAAGTAGTCACATCATCAATAACATTAAAGTTCATTATGCCATATCGAAAGAGTAAGTCATTCCAATCAATGTTTTGAAAACGTACAACTTCTTTACTGTTATATCCCGTATTTTTGTGCATTCGGATAATTCAAGATAATTGCGGGAAGTTAAGGACAAGGTTATATTTTAATTTTGTTTAGCACACAAGTTGCTTATGAAATTTTTTGATGTGGAAATATTAAGAAATGCTAGGGGCAAAAAGGAAAATTTGCAAGATGGCTCATAGAAATAGGGAGGAAGGCTAAGGGAAAATTGGGAATTAGGAAAATATTTTTTTTCATGAATCACACAACCAAAAAAAAAAAAAATTGGGCCTAAGTAAAAGGCCAAGTATGGCCGTCCATGATGGTATGGGCTTAGGCCCAAATGAAGGCTTAATATAATTAGCTAAAAGATGACTAAGTCATCATTTATCATCTTTGACTTAAGAAGACTCAAGAAGCTTAGAGAAAAAAACAAAGAAGAAGAAGCAATCGGCCAAGCATGGCCAAAAATTGACCCCTTGAAATTTTGATCAAAAAGATTTTCTCTCTTAGCCAATCAACTAATTTGAAGGTCCTCTTTAACGTGGTATAATTGTTGGAGCAAGAAGACCTCTCTTTGTTGCAAGTTCACAACCATAGCCAAGTGAGAAATTAAGGGAAAAAGGTAAGAATTAATCTTCTTTTATATGTTATGTTGTAGTATGTGAAAATGGATGGAATTTATGAGAATATGAATGCTAGGTTGTAGCCGTGCATATGTTGTGTGTGACCGTGTGGGTGTGGTGTTGTGTAGGAATAATGATTCAATTATTTTATTTAAAGTTTTGGTTGTTGTAGTTGTGGATTCCACGATGAAAATGAATGTTGGATGAATTGAAATGAAGTTGTAATCGTTGAGGAATTATTGGAGAAATTAATGTGATTTTAATATGGTTTCTTGTATTTATGGAAATAATGTAGTTATCATGTGAATTGTTGGTATAGTTTATGAATTTGAAAGAAAGAAATGTGTTGTTGTGGTTTTGTTGCATTTAGAAACTTTCGGGTGGAATGGAGTTGTGGATGGATTGTTTTGAATGTTATGCGAATTGTTTAAAGTGTTCTTGAATCTTGTTTAAATGACTTTGGATTAGTATTTGAATATATGAGCATTAGCGTTGGTTTGATTGTATGTAGTTGAGGTGAATGTAAACGGAATGCTGTTGAATTATGTTAAAGCGGGTTACTAATGTTAGAATATGTTTTAAATTGGTTGTTGAAATTGTTGGAATAATTGTTGGTATGGTTGTTGATAAATTTGGCCGAGTTAAATTCTCGGATTTGTTGTTGATGATTTAGTCGAGTTGGATTCTCGGGGATGTTGTATTTACAGGGGAAATGCTGCCGAAATTTCTGTGGAAAAAAGTGTTGGTTTAGAATTGGACTCTTAAGTGTTATGGCTAATGTTTGGTATATGCTAATATTGTTGTAGATCTTGCGAAGTCAAAGACTTAAGTTCAGATTTGCGTAGAAAGCGGGCAAGGTATGTAAGGCTTACCCTTTCCTTCTTTTGGCATGATCCTTGTGAAACAAATAGACAAAGTATATGTATGATTTCAAAGAAACTCCGATTCTTAAAGCCATTAGGATGGCTAACGTTCTTGATTTCCATAAGTGTTTCATATGGCTTTGATGCAAATCTATGATGTCCGAAGTTTGTTGATATGTTTCCGAATGGCATACAAGGGAAAATCGATATGACTAATGCTTTGGTTTTTAAATGATAACACGTTTGATTATTCCATCGAGTCTTTGATACATTTTGATACGTACATATGGTCCCAAAAGCACTATCTGATTTGATCCATAACGATATTTGAAAGGTTCCTAATATGATGGTTGCCTTGATCTTCCAAAAATGGCTTCTGAAATGTTCGTAGAAGGTTCTGTACTTCAAACGCCCCTAACTTTCTTATACTAACTCCGATTGATCCGAAACTTGTTTTTGACCCTTCAGGGGTCGGTAAGTATACTTGTCCATCGAGTCTTAGAATTGATAAGTGGATCGGGCTGCACGTTCCGCAGCAATATAATATATGTATATATGGATCGAGCTGCACGTTCCGCAGCAATATAATATATGTATATATGGATCCGGCTGCACGTTCCGCAGCAATATATGTTATATATATATGGATCGGGCTGCACGTTCCGCAGTAATATAAAATATGATATATGTATATGGATCGGGCTGCACGTTCCGCAGCAATATATTATATATATGGATCGGTCCGAACGTTCCTCGGCAGTATATGTTATATGTATATATATGGATCGGGCCGTACATTCCTCGGCACTAATATGTTATATGCGGATCGGGCCGTACGTTCCTCGGCACTATCATTCTACATATGGATCGGTTATGTGTATACTTATATGATGACGGCACGCCAGGTCTGTATTTGGAAAGTAAGTATTTTGGCACTCTTCTGACATATGGCATCTGTATGCATGATTTACGTTCGGAAAATAAGCGCCCTGGTATTCTGACTAATGTACTTACTTTTTGTATCGTTGTCCCGATTATGTTTCTGTTTTCTGTATTCTATGCCTTACATACTCAGTACATATTCCGTACTGACCCCTTTTCTTCGGGGGCTGCGTTTCATGCCCGCAGGTACAGACGCGCACGTGAGTGACCCGCCATCTTAGGACATCCATTCTGCTGTGTTGAAGTGCTCCCTCGTTCCGGAGCTCACACTTTTGGTACAGATCTTGCTGTTGTACATATTTATGTATATATGACTATTTTAGGGGTACGGCGGGGCCCTGTCCCGTCATATTGTTCTGTTATGTTTGTTAGAGGCCTGTAGACATGTATGTGGGTCATGGATCATTGTTGTTCGGTTAGGTTTGTGTGATATGCGCCCTAAGAGGTTCCAGTTGCTATAATAGCCTTAACGGCTTGTGCGTATGTATATGTATATTTATGTTTTTGGGCGATATGTCCTTCGACAGCCTTGGTGGCTTCTGTATGATATGTATGTTACAGGTGGCCGCTTAAGACGACGTCTGTTCTCAGTACCTGTATAAGTTAAAATATGTTGGATATGGATAAGTTACGGATATGTCGATTTGGTAAGTAAGTGTGTATGGGTGTCCAGCTTGGGCACCAGTCACGGCCTACGGGGTTGGGTCGTGACAAAAGTGGTATCAGAGCGGTTTGTCCTCGGAATGTCTACAGGCCGTGTCTAGTAGAGTCTTGTTTATCGGTGTTGTGCACCACATCTATAAACACGAAGCTACAGGACATTTAGGATGTTACCCTTCTTTCGATCTTAGATCGTGCGATAGAGCGGTAATATCAGGATGATTCCCTCCTAACGAAATGTTATGTTTTCAGCGATGCCTCCGAAAAAAGCGACAGCTGCCCAGAAGGGCAAGTCAGTAGCAGTTGGAGAGACTAGCCAGGCCCAGAGAGTTACCAGGGCCCGTGCCCAGACTATACCCGAGGTTATGCCCCAGTCAGCAGGCTCTGCTACACCACCATTATCAGAGGAACCTAGAGCAGCAGTTGCTGCCACTATGGATCAGGAGGCGGCTCCACCATTAGCTCTAGAGGCTCCAGCGTCCGAGCCTCCAGCTCCTCAGCTAGGGGTGGAGGATAGGGCGATGAGAGACGCAGTACAGTTGCTGACGATACTAGTAGCAAGGCAGGCTCGCAGACGCGGACTAGGGGGTGATGATGTGGATAGACGTGACAGCTGGAGGGTTCGCGACTTCTTGACTTGTAATCCCCCAGAGTTCTACGGGTCAAAGTCCGAGGAGGATCCCCAGGACTTTATTCGACAGATGCAGCGTGTGCTGAGGTTAGTCAGAGCTTCTGAGACTGAGTCTGTCGAGCTGGCTTCATATCGATTGCGTGATGTAGCGGTTAATTGGTATGAGTCCTGGGAGCTGTCTAGGGGTGAGGATGCTCCCCCAACGGTGTGGGCTGAGTTTACAGAGGCCTTTCTTGGTCACTTCCTGCCTCCCGAGGCGCGGCGAGCTAGGGTTCATAGATTTCTACAGTTGAGACATAGGGGTAGAAGAGTTCGGGAGTACAGTTTAGAGTTCAGCTCGTTGGCTAGATATGCCCCCACTATTGTAGCCGATATGACTGACAGGATGCACCGATATGTGATGGGGTTGGATGATTACCTGATTGATAGCTGTATGGCGATATCTCAGTCCGGGATGGATATTGCTCGGGTGCAGGAATATGCGCAAGGAATGGAGGATCGCCACAGAGGGCGCCAGCCCGACAGAGATCGTGATAGAGGACAGCCTAAGAGTGTTATATTAGCTGGATATTTTGGGGAGTCTCGAGGAGGCCAGCCTCAGCAGCAGTATAGCAGATACCCTTCCCAGTCAGCACAGAGTACACCCCCACAGTCTACAGGCAGGAGACCAGATAGTGCAGGGTATTCAGGAGCAGGTCAGAGCTCAAGGGCTTCGGGCCCCACGGGTGCTTGTTTTACTTGTGGCCGTCAGGGCCATTTTATGAGGGATTGTCCGCTTAGGAGGGGTTCAGCTAGTGCAGCTCAGCCTACCGGGTCAGTTGCTGGTTCATCGCCCTCTTCTGTAGCCATGCGCCCTATGGGGCGGGGTACGTTAACACCAGCGAGCCGCGGTAGAGGTCGTGGTGGAGTTTCCAGTTCTAGCGGTCCTTCGAACCGCTTATATGCTTTGGCCGGCCGACAGGACCAGGAGGCGTCACCAGACATAGTTACAGGTATACTGTCGATCTTCTTCTGAAATGTATATGCATTGATAGATCCAGATTCTATTTTATCATGTATTTCCCCCGATTGCTAGTAGAATTGAGATGAGACCCGAATCGATAGAACTGTTCGAGGTAGCCATATATACAGAAGAAGGGTAAGTATTGAGGATTTAAACGATTAACTCGGTAATTACATGGTTAGAAAAGTAAAAGACCATCTCTGGATCGGAGTGGGTCCCGCTACGAGAACCTTTTGGAAGTCGTTAATATCTCGGCTTGCCTTAGATTACGTGATAAAGGTCGTACTGGGAAGTGGATATAATTATGCTAGCATTAACGCATCGAAATGCATTAAAGTTTCGAGGTTAAGCGTGCTAGGGCCAGAGCAATTTTGGGATGGGTGACCCCCTGGGAAGTGTACAAAAATGTAGATATATTGGTGTAACCTAAAGGAAATTAGGGTAACCTAAAGGAAATTAGAATACGCAGAGTGGTTAGAAACCTTAAAGAGTTCGGGTAGGCTAAGGCGGACTAGACTGGTGAAAAGGAAGAAAGCGCAACACAGCTCTGGAATCAGAGTAAGTTTGAATAGTGTTTGAAAATGTTTTGTAAGCGAAATGGTAGTAAATGTATATGTATGCATATGACATTCCATTCATGACTATATCGATCGATAGGTGGAAATAGGACAAGCATATGGGAGTACGGAGGATACTTTAATAAGTTGGTGATAGCCGACTGATTACTTTTCAAAGGAAGGACTAAGATAATAGGTTGACGTAGTCGACTAGAAAACCTATGACATGGAATGAGGATTCATATGAAGATTGAGGAATTCGCTTATCGAGAAAATAGAGTGAAAGAATACCTTGCGAACTTCTGAGCCGATGCTATAAACAACAAAAGGGGAAAACTACTCCCTAAGAGGGATTAAAGATGCTAATTGCCTGATCGAAAGAAAAAGAGAGTGGTTAGAAAGAAGGCAACCGGAAACGGATACGCATCAAAAGTTTAATGACACCGTTAGACATGAAGGACAGAGGTATGCCAAAATGGAAAAAGTAAGTGTTGGAAATGGATTCCCTTATAAGTATTCCGATTAAATACGAGAACGTAGTTAGCAAGGAGATAGACATGACAGATTCCGCGATGAAGGAATTTCAATTGTAAAAAGATCGCGAAAGGCGATGGTTACTTAAAGGGCATAGGCGTATGTAGACCCTCTTAATAAAGGGGGGGGGGGGGGGAGAACACACTAGACTTAAAATGAACTATGACAATTCAAGCTCCATGAAAGAAGACTTATTAGCTCGGGGCCAGAGTTCGGGACATGTTGGCATACTGTGAAGGTTACGAAAGGACGTAAAAATGAAATGACAATAAGTGTACCGTGAGGAAGTCAGGGAGAAAATATGGAAGACGCCTGGAGAGGTTGACAAATATAAAAAGGACAGCCCGAAATGGCACCATATGAGGCTCTGCGTGGTAGGAAGTGCAAGTTAATGATCGGTTGGTTCGATATTGACGGAATTAAGTTAATCTGCTTAGATATGATTTAACAAGCAGTCGATAAAGTGAGACCCATACGGGAACGGTATGTGATGGAAATAAAATTCCCCCGAAGTATTTCTAAGACCCTATGAGGCCAGTTCAACATTCGAGGACAAATGTTCTAAAGGGGGGGAGGATGTTATATCCCGTACTTTTGTGCATTCGGATAATTCAAGATAATTGCGGGAAGTTAAGGACAAGGTTATATTTTAATTTTGTTTAGCACACAAGTTACTTATGAAAATTTTTGATGTGGAAATATTAAGAAAGGCTTGGGGCAAAAAGGAAAATTCGCAAGATGGCTCATAGAAATAGGGAGGAAGGCTAAAGACAAATTGGGAATTAGGAAAATATTTTTTTTCATGAATCACACAAAAAAAAAAGAAGTTGGGCCTAAGTAAAAGGCCAAGTATGGCCGTCCATGATGGTATGGGCTTAGGCCCAAATGAAGGCTTAATATAATTAGCTAAAAGATGACTAAGTCATCATTTATCATATTTTACTTAAGAAGACTCAAGAAGCTTAGAGAAAAAAACAAAGAAGAAGGAGCAATCGGCCAAGCATGGCCAAAAATTGACCCCTTGAAATTTTGATCAAAAAAAATTTCTCTCTTAGCCAATCAACTAATTTGAATGTCCTCTTTAACGTGGTATAATTGTTGGAGCAAGAAGACCTCTCTTTGTTGCAAGTTCACAACCATAGCCAAGTGAGAAATTAAGGGAAAATGGTAAGAATTAATCTTCTTTTATATGTTATGTTGTAGTATGTGAAAATGGATGGAATTTATGAGAATACGGATGCTAGGTTGTAGTCGTGCATATGTTGTGTGTGACCGTGTGGGTGTGGTGTTGTGTAGGAATAATGATTCAATTATTTTATTTAGTGTTTTGGTTGTTGTAGTTGTGGATTCCATGATGAAAATAAATGTTGGATGAATTGAAATGAAGTTGTAATCGTTGAGGAATTATTGGAGAAATTAATGTGATGTTAATATGGTTTCTTGTATTTATGGAAATAATGTAGTTAACATGTGAATTGTTGGTATAGTTTATGAATTTGAAAGAAAGAAATGTGTTGTTGTGGTTTTGTTGCATTTAGAAAGTTTCGGGTGGAATGGATTTGTGGATGGATTGTTTTGAATGTTATGCGAATTGTTTGAAGTGTTCTTGAATCTTGTTTAAATGACTTTGGATTAGTATTTGAATATGCGAGCATTAGCGTTGGTTTGATTGTATGTAGTTGAGGTGAATATAAACGGAATGTCGTTGAATTATGTTAAAGCGGGTTACTAATGTTAGAATATGTTTTAAATTGGTTGTTGAAATTGTTGGTATGGTTGTTGATAAATTTGGCCGATTTAAATTCTCGGATTTGTTGTTGATGATTTAGCCGAGTTGGATTCTCGGGGATGTTGTATTTACAGGGGAAATGCTGTCGAAATTTCTGTGGAAAAAAGTGTTGGTTTAGAATTGGACTCTTAAGTGTTATGGCTAATGTTTGGTATATGCTAATATTGTTGTTGTAGATCTTGTGAAGTCAAAGACTTAAGTTCGGACTTGCGTAGAAAGCGGGCAAGGTATGTAAGGCTTACCCTTTCCTTCTTTTGGCATGATCCTTGTGAAACAAATAGACAAAGTATATGTATGATTTCAAAGAAACTCCGATTCTTAGAGCCATTAGGATGGCTAACGTTCTTGATTTCCATAAGTGTTTCATATGGCTTTGATGCAAATCTATGATGTCCGAAGTTTGTTGATATGTTTCCGAATGGCATACAAGGGAAAATCGATATGACTAATGCTTTGGTTTTTAAATGATAACACGTTTGATTATTCCATCGAGTCTTTGATACATTTTGATACGTACATATGGTCCCAAAAGCACTATCTGATTTGATCCATAACGATATTTGAAAGGTTCCTAATATGATGGCTGCCTTGATCTTCCAAAAATGGCTTCTGAAATGTTCGTAGAAGGTTCTGTACTTCAAACGCCCCTAACTTTCTTATATTAACTCCGATTGATCCGAAACTTGTTTTTGACCCTTCAAAGGTCGGTAAGTATACTTGTCCATCGAGTCTTAGAATTGATAAGTGGATCGGGCTGCACGTTCCGCAGCAATATAATATATGTATATATGGATCGGGCCGCATGTTCCGCAGCAATATAATATATGTATATATGGATCGGGCTGCACGTTCCGCAGCAATATATGTTATATATATATGGATCGGGCTGCACGTTCCGCAGTAATATAAAATATGATATATGTATATGGATCGGGCTGCACGTTCCGCAGCAATATATTATATATATGGATCGGTCCGAACGTTCCTCGGCAGTATATGTTATATGTATATATATATGGATCGGGCCGTACGTTCCTCGACACTAATATGTTATATGCGGATCGGGCCATACGTTCCTCGGCACTATCATTCTACATATGGATCGGTTATGTGTATACTTATATGATGACGGCACGCCTGGTCTGTATTTGGAAAGTAAGTATTTTGGCACTCTGGATGATTTACTCACTTCGGTACTTTTCTGACACATGGCATCTGTATGCATGATTTACATTCGGAAAATAAGCGCCCTGGTATTCTGACTAATGTACTTACTTTTTGTATCGTTGTCCCGATTATGTTTCTGTTTTCTGTATTCTATGCCTTACATACTCAGTACATATTCCGTACTGACCCCCTTTCTTCGGGGGCTGCGTTTCATGCCCGCAGGTACAGACGCGCACGTGAGTGACCCGCCAGCTTATGACATCCATTCTGCTGTGTTGAAGTGCTCCCTCGTTCCGGAGCTCACACTTTTGGTACAGATCTTGCTGTTGTACACATTTATGTATATATGACTATTTTAGGGGTACGGCGGGGCCCTGTCCCGTCATATTGTTTTGTTATGTTTGTTAGAGGCCTGTAGACATGTATGTGGGTCATGGATCATTGTTGTTCGGTTAGGTTTGTGTGATATGCGCCCTAAGAGGTTCCAGTTGCTATAATAGCCTTAACGGCTTGTGCGTATGTATATGTATATTTATGTTTTTGGGCGATATGTCCTTCGACAGCCTTGGTGGCTTCTGTATGATATGTATGTTACAGGTGGCCGCTTAAGACGACGTCTGTTCTCAGTACCTGTATAAGTTAAAATATGTTGGATATGGATAAGTTACGGATATGTCGATTTGGTAAGTAAGTGTGTATGGGTGTCCATCTCGGGCACCAGTCACGGCCTACGGGGTTGGGTCGTGACATTTACAAAGATTTCCATGTCCCAATTTATCAATGAGAATGTCATTACCAACTCTTAACCATCATTATTAAGCATCTCTCATAGGGGAAAACATTCATAATATCTTATACATATATAGGGTTTATTACAATCTAGGTTTAATGTGGGTTTGTCCCCTCTCACACATTAACCACCATTTAGACATTAATTAGAGTTCAAGAAACTCGAAAAGATGACTTTTCCTTTCATTCATCAAAGAATCTTGAAAAAAATTTATACTTCCAACAATAGTTTCAAAAAGTGATTTGTTTTTAAAAGAGAGACATACATTAATTTTTTAAACAAGGTTTAACAATTCACTTTTCTAATGAAGAACACCCAAACCCTAGCTTGAATCACTTTGGGAAAAATTATGTTGCAAACCCTAGGTTTTGGTCACAAGAATCATGTTAAGGATGATGGGTTTAATGTTAGAATGAATTAGTAATGTTAAGGATGATGGGTTTGATGTTAGAATGAATTAGTAATGTTAAGGATGTTCTTATCTTTGATTTGAAGACTTGGAGGAATAATTTTCGTCCTTAGGGTTGTTTAGAAAGTGGAGGAATAAACAAAACAAGTGTCTTATTTATATTTTTATGGTGAAAACGGGCCAAAGGACGCCCCCGAAGGACGGACCTGTCACGACCCAACCCCGTGGGCCGCGACTGGTACCCTAACTGGGTACCCGTACATACCTACCTGACCGAATTTCGTATCATACAGATTTTTTTTTTTTTAAAACAGATGTTACAGAAGTAGGCCGATACAGATACGGCACGCGCGCAAACATATATATGTATATACCTGAACATGCAGACATTTACAGATAAGTCGATAAGCCTAACATACAGACGAAACCCGTAACCCACACATCTATCTACAGGCCTCTACAGACATACAGAATCAGATGACGGGACAGGGCCCCGCCGTACCCCAAAATACCATACATACAGAGTCTACAGATAACAGAAGATATATACCAAAAGTATTTGCTCCGGATCGAAGGAGCTCTTCAGAATAGCAGAATCCGAGCCCTAGACTGGCGGCGTATCACCAAGTGCGCCTGTACCTGCGGGCATGTAACGCAGCCCCCGAAGAACCGGGGGTCAGTACGAAAAATGTACCGAGTATGCAAAGCAGAAATATATCAAACATAATCATGATCTGGACCGGAAGCACAGAAATATACTAGACAGGCTCATAAGCCGGACGGATAGAGTCATAGTCCCGACAAACGGACAGAATCATAGTCCAGACAGACAGAATCAGAATTCATACGGACGTACAGAATCGGAACCCGTCGGCCAGATAATCCAGACGGACAGACGGAATCGTAACCGGTTGGACAGATAATCCGGACGGACATACAGAAGCATAACCAGTTGGACAGATAATCCGGACGGACATACAGAATCATAACCAGTCGGACAGATAATCCAGACGGACATACAGAAGCATAAGTCATACAGACAGAAAGAATCACACGTAGGGTGCAGGAACGTGGTCGCCACTCCTGCCATTGGCACCACAACACGTCAGATATCAGAAATTCTTCTCCGATCTCCATCACACATCATAACATAACCACGACACCCGGGGGCGGACAGATAACATAGCACCCCGAGCCCGGACTCATCATACTTCGTAATATATCCTCGGTAACCGGGGACGGACATATAACACGGTACCCCGAAACCGGACACATCATACTTCAGAATTCACATATGGGGCTCGGCGGCCCACCGCACGATATACGTACCGGCCCGGGATCCGGTGAAAGGAATCATAGCATGTGCACGAACTGATTAATGAGGAACCACATACATACAAATCGTCATACAGACTCAACAGAACAGAAGTAGGCCAACTGGCCGATCGAACCAAGTATTCGGATAGTTTTCAAGGTACGTGCCTACACGTCACTTGGGGAGGCACGACAGATTATAACCAGAACCAGATTTCCAAATGTCAAAAACTATTTTGTAAGATTTGTATAAAAACAGTCGTATCGTGATCAGAATAGTAGTCCAGGTGTTTTCTGAGAAAATCGGGCAAAACTAAAGTAATTAAGGTCATACAGAAGGTATCGGGCCTCGTGGGCCCGCCTCGGATCAACTCGAGGCAACATAGGTAAATTACCGATAGTAGACCTTATAAGGTCATCCAAAATCATCTGGAAGTGTTCTGACTCCGTTTAGGGAAGTTTTGTACAAAAATTCACTTTAAAGGCAATTTGTAAGAAAATAGCTTCAATTGGATTGAAGGAATTGGAACGGTTTTCCGTCTCGAATTCCGGGGGACGGAGTCGTACTTAAGGCTCGCGGCCGAGCCTATCACATCCAGAACATGCCTAGGAACAAAGGGAAATGCTTCACATACCTCGATAGCGCCTTACGCTCGCTTGGCGTCAATCCAAATTCGTCCAAAATCTGGAAATGGTCAAGTTTACCATTTGTTAGTTTCAAACTTTCAATATTCCAACTTAACACATACTTGCCTACCGAAATTTCGGCAGCATTTCCTCTGTATATACGACATCCCCGAGACTTAGCTCGGCTCAATTCATCAACACAACAACCCAGAATAACATCAAAACAACAATAGACATTAAAACATACACTATGGCATCACTAGCCATCTTTCGACATAACGAAACATCTTTCGTTTCAAACTTACATTTCCAAACCAAACTTATCATTTTCATATTCATCAACCATCAAAATCATTACAACATACGTCGAAGGCATATCATACCATTTTCACACAATATACATAAGATATGCAAACATTCAAACTCTCCATTAAGCCACTACTTTTCCAATATTTCCTAACCTTCAACATACAAGTTCATTATACATTTCCATCTTCCAAATTCATCAACAATAATCATAATTTGCCTCTTGATACATTCATTTCCATTTTTACATAAATCATAACAAAGTTGCATACTTTCCTACAACAACTTGATAACCATTTTTCCAAGACAATAAAGATTGTTGTCTTTCCATTCACTTCACCATATCATACTTAACATACAAACAAGATCAAATTCATACTCCATCAACACATAACAATACCACACGGCCACCTCCTACATTCTTCAATTTTCACTAATTCATTCCACTTCCATTTCTAATACAATTTCCACCATACTACAACTAAATTACAACATGAATTCAAATCATCCAAGACATGTAATAAATGTACATGTATTCGGCCAACAAGCATATTTTTCAACACACAAAATTTCCATGTTTTTCATTCATTCACACATACTACAACATACATATACCTTCCATAACATATCAAAAGCATAAAATCCTTACCTTTCTTCAAGTTCTTCACTTGGCACTAAACTTGTCCTCTTGCCAAACTAATTGTACCAAGTTGTAGAGGACTTTGCACTTAGTAGTATTCCCACAAGAATTGAATTTTAAACTCAAGGATTAGGCTCCAGAATTTTTCTTTCTTTTCTTTCTTTTTCTCCTCTCAAACCCGAAATGGTCTTGTTCCTTTTTCTTGATTTTTTTCTTGCTTTCTTGAACCTTCTATGGATATGTATAACCATATATAATATTACCTAATTAAATCATGGACTTGGGCCCTTCTTTTTACATAGCATGGCTGGTTGGGCCTCCCCTTTTGGGCCTTGTTTTATTATTTTTTTTTAAGTCCAACTTGTTGGCTACATATTGCAATCCATAAGGCAAATTTCCAAAATTCTAAATTTTTCCCTTGGCCACCTTTCGTAATTCCACACCATTGTATTCATTACCTACACATTCATGCCAAGTAAGGTCCAATTGTGGCCTTATTCATTGCAAGTCAATTTACCTTGAATTTTTGAATAAGCAAAAATGTCGGATGTAACATCCTCCCCCCCTTTAAAAACATTCGTCCTCGAATGTTAAATCGACCTTATGGGGCGTCATACTACTTCGGGAGGATTCTCTTTATAGTTGTCCTTTGTTGACCTTCCGCCATGGCTTCTTCACCAACATTATGGGGTAATTTTTCACATCACTGATTCAAATGCCTTCATAATATATTTTCTCATACCTCACATAATCATCGAACTATAAGCTATATTCTTGTAATAGACGAACGCTTTCCAGACATCATAGTCAATATCATTTCTTGTTACACTGCTGAGTTCCCTACCACATTATCGTAATCCCTCTTCATACCAGACACTTCATACCAGTTGATTCAGAACTAGGACCGGACGCGTAGAAGAATATCAGACAGATTCGTAATCGGAGGCAGACGTACTAAACCATGGCGGACAGATTCGTAGTCGAAGTTAGATGTACAGAAGTATGTCAGACCAATCTGAGATCGGAGTCAGACGTACAGAGAGGCATCAGACAGATTCTAAATCAGAATCAGACGTACAGAGGCATATCAGACGGATTCATATCCAGAGTCAGACATACAGAGGCGTGTCAGACAAATTCGCAATCAGAGTTAATCATACAAAGGTATGTCAAACAGAAATGTATTCAGAATCAGACGGACAGAGGTATGACAAATGAAATTTTGATCAGAATCGGACCACTCTTGTTGAGGCTCTTGTGGTTTATGAAAATTTCCTCTATCGATATCCCATCATTAATCCCGACGATTATACCACAGGTTTTTTTTTTCTGCATCCTTCCCAGGGGGGTCACCCATCCCAGAATTACTCTAGCCTTAGCACGCTTAACCTCGAAATTTTCATGCGTTTTGATAAGTTACGGCTAGTATAATTTCGTCGGCCGCCCCGCACGACCTTTGTCACGTGATTTAGGGCAAATCGGGATCTTGGTACATTTTCGGAAAATTCTCGTAGTGGGTCCCACCCCGGGCTAAACCGTACAATTATCATATCGCCCTTCCGAACTCTCGGTGTCTATCGAGTTAGACATTACCTTATCCCTACTAGTACCCAGAAGAAGGAAGTCATATGACGTAATGAGATACAGACTTGTTCATACACACATCGCTCAAAAGAGATTAGTAGCATACCTGGGTGTGCACTGGAAGACGCTCCTGGGTCCTGCCGGCCGGTCAAAGCAAATACGCGGTTCGAAGGACCGCTGTAACCCGAAACTGCACCGCGACCCCTGCCACGACTCGCTGGCGCTGGTGCTGGGGCCCCTCGCCCCGTGGGGCGTATGGCTGCCAAAGGAGGGGATGAGCCAGCAACTGACCCGGTAAGCTGGGTTGAACCACCTGGACCACCCCTATATGGACACTCTCTCATCGTATGGCCTTGTTGGCCACAAGAATAGCAGGCACCAGTGGCACGATAACACTCGCCGGGGTGGCGCCTCCTGCAATGAGGACATCGAGGTATGGATGGCCCCATCTGACTGAAATTCCCATCTACTCGCGAACTCGAAGCTAGGGAGTTTTGTCCCGAAAACTGTGGGGGCGTACTGTATGCTGGCTGGGACGGATACCTGTTACCCTGCCACTGAACAAACTCACCTTGGAATCCCCCTGAATATCCGGTCGATCTGGCTCTCTTAAGCCGGCCCCTATCGGGACCCCTATCAGGCCGACGCTCCCTACGCCGGTCCTCCATGCCTTGGGCATATGCCTGTACTCGGGCAACATGCATTCCTGGCTGGGAAGCCATCGCCAGGCAACCATCAATCAAATAGGGGTCTAGCCCCATCACATACCGGTGCACCCTGTCGGCCATCTCTGCTACTATAGCGGGTGCATACCTAGCCAATGAGTCGAACTCCAGGCTATACTCTTAAACACTCCTACCGTTCTGCTTTAGATGCAAGAATCGATCAACCCTGGCTCTCCGTAGCTCTGGAGGCAGAAAATGCTCAAGGAAGGCCATAGTAAACTCGGCCCATACTGCTGGGGGAGCTCCGTCACCCCTGGAGAGCTGCCAAGACTCATACCAATTTGCCGCCACCTCATATAGTCGATACGAAGCCAACTCCACAGACTCAATCGGCGAGGCCTTAATCAATCGTATTGTGCTCTCCATCTTTCTAATGAACTCCTGGGGGTACTCCTCAGGTTTTGTCCCAGAGAAATCTGGAGGATTACACGTCAAAAACTCACGAGCCCTGGAGCTCTCATACCTGTCTGTACGACCACCCCCAAATCCATGCCTGCGAACCTGCTCCGCCATCAGTGTGGTCAATAGCTGAACCGCATCTCGCATGGCCCTACCCTCCGCCCCTGCCTGTGGAGCTGGAGGCTCGGGCACTGGAACCTCAGGAGCTTGCGGTGGAGCCGTCTCCCGATTAGCAGCTTCTGCTGCTCTGATATCCTCCGGCAAGGGGGGTGTAACAGATCCAGACGACGGGGGCACATCCCCAAGTGCAGGCTGCACACTGGCCGTGGTAACCCTCGGGGCCCGGCTGGTCTCTCCTGCCTCAATCCACGTCTTGCCCTTCTGGGCAGTTGTTGCCTTCTTCGGAGGCATCACTGAAACATAGCAGATCGTTAGGAGAGGATCATTCTACTAATACAGTTCTATCGCACGATGTAAGAATCCAAAGAAGGGTAACATCCTAAATGCCCTGTAGCTTCCTGTTTATAGATGTGATGCACAACACATCGATAAACAAGTCTCTACTAGACACGGCCTGTAGACATTCCGAGGACTAACCGCTTTGATACCACTTCTGTCACGACCCAACCCCGTGGGCCGCGACTGGTACCCTAACTGGGTACCCGTACATACCTACCTGACCGAATTTCGTATCATACAGATTTTTTTTTATTTTTTAAAACAGATGTTACAGAAGTAGGCCGATACAGATATGGCACGCGCGCAAACATATATATGTATATACCTGAACATGCAGACATTTACAGATAAGCCGATAAGGCTAACATACAGACGAAACCCGTAACCCACACATCTATCTACAGGCCTCTACATACATACAGAATCATATGACGGAACAGGGCCCCGCCGTACCCCAAAATACCATACATACAGAGTCTACAGATAACAGAAGATATATACCAAAAGTATTTGCTCCGGATCGAAGGAGCTCTTCAGAATAGCAGAATCCGAGCCCTAGACTGGCGGCGTATCACCAAGTGCGCCTGTACCTGCGGGCATATAACGCAGCCCCCGAAGAACCGGGGGTCAGTACGAAAAATGTACCGAGTATGCAAAGCAGAAATATATCAAACATAATCATGATCTGGACCGGAAGCACAGAAATATACTAGACAGGCTCATAAGCCGGACGGACAGAGTCATAGTCCCGACAAACGGACAGAATCATAGTCCAGACAGACAGAATCAGAATTCATACGGACGTACAGAATCGGAACCCGTCGGCCAGATAATCCAGACGGACAGACGGAATCGTAACCGGTTGGACAGATAATCCGGACGGACATACAGAAGCATAACCAGTTGGACAGATAATCCGGACGGACATACAGAATCATAACCAGTCGGACAGATAATCCAGACGGACATACAGAAGCATAAGTCATACAGACAGAAAGAATCACACGTAGGTGCAGGAACGTGGTCGCCACTCCTGCCATTGGCACCACAACACGTCAGATATCAGAAATTCTTCTCCGATCTCCATCACACATCATAACATAACCACGACACCCGGGGGCGGACAGATAACACAGCACCCCGAGCCCGGACTCATCATACTTCGTAATATATCCTCGGTAACCGGGGACGGACATATAACACGGTACCCCGAAACCGGACACATCATACTTCAGAATTCACATATGGGGCTCGGCGGCCCACCGCACGATATACGTACCGGCCCGGGATCCGGTGAAAGGAATCATAGCATGTGCACGAACTGATTAATGAGGAACCACATACATTCAAATCGTCATACAGACTCAACAGAACAGAAGTAGGCCAACTGGCCGATCGAACCAAGTATTCGGATAGTTTTCAAGGTACGTGCCTACACGTCACTTGGGGAGGCACGACAGATTATAACCAGAACCAGATTTCCAAATGTCAAAAACTATTTTGTAAGATTTGTATAAAAACAGTCGTATCGTGATCAGAATAGTAGTCCAGGTGTTTTCTGAGAAAATCGGGCAAAACTAAAGTAATTAAGGTCATACAGAAGGTATCGGGCCTCGTGGGCCCGCCTCGGATCAACTCGAGGCAACATAGGTAAATTACCGATAGTAGACCTTATAAGGTCATCCAAAATCATCTGGAAGTGTTCTGACTCCGTTTAGGGAAGTTTTGTACAAAAATTCACTTTAAAGGCAATTTGTAAGAAAATAGCTTCAATTGGATTGAAGGAATTGGAGCGGTTTTCCGTCTCGAATTCCGGGGGACGGAGTCGTACTTAAGGCTCGCGGCTGAGCCTATCACATCCAGAACATGCCTAGGAACAAAGGGAAATGCTTCACATACCTCGATAGCGCCTTAAGCTCGCTTGGCGTCAATCCAAATTTCGTCCAAAATCTGGAAATGGTCAAGTTTACCATTTGTTAGTTTCAAACTTTCAATATTCCAACTTAACACATACTTGCCTACCGAAATTTCGGCAGTATTTCCTCTGTATATACGACATCCCCGAGACTTTGCTCGGCTCAATTCATCAACACAACAACCCAGAATAACATCAAAACAACAATAGACATTAAAACATACACTATGGCATCACTAGCCATCTTTCGACATAACGAAACATCTATCGTTTCAAACTTACATTTCCAAACCAAACTTATCATTTTCATATTCATCAACCATCAAAATCATTACAACATACGTCGAAGGCATATCATACCATTTTCACACAATATACATAAGATATGCAAACATTCAAACTCTCCATTAAGCCACTACTTTTCCAATATTTCCTAACCTTCAACATACAAGTTCATTATACATTTCCATCTTCCAAATTCATCAACAATAATCATAATTTGCCTCTTGATACATTCATTTCCATTTTTACATAAATCATAACAAAGTTGCATACTTTCCTACAACAACTTGATAACCATTTTTCCAAGACAATAAAGATTGTTGTCTTTCCATTCACTTCACCATAACATACTTAACATACAAACAAGATCAAATTCATACTCCATCAACACATAACAATACCACACGGCCACCTCCTACATTCTTCAATTTTCACTAATTCATTCCACTTCCATTTCTAATACAATTTCCACCATACTACAACTAAATTACAACATGAATTCAAATCATCCAAGACATGTAATACATGTACATGTATTCGGCCAACAAGCATATTTTTCAACACACAAAATTTCCATGTTTTTCATTCATTCACACATACTACAACATACATATACCTTCCATAACATATCAAAAGCATAAAATCCTTACCTTTCTTCAAGTTCTTCACTTGGCACTAAACTTGTCCTCTTGCCAAACTAATTGTACCAAGTTGTAGAGGACTTTGCACTTAGTAGTATTCCCACAAGAATTGAATTTTAAACTCAAGGATTAGGCTCCAAATTTTTTCTTTCTTTTCTTTCGTTTTCTCCTCTCAAACCTGAAATGGTCTTGTTCCTTTTTCTTGATTTTTTTCTTGCTTTCTTGAACCTTCTATGGATATGTATAACCATATATAATATTACCTAATTAAATCATGGACTTGGGCCCTTCTTTTTACATAGCATGGCTGGTTGGGCCTCCCCTTTTGGGCCTTGTTTTATTATTTTTTTTTAAGTCCAACTTGTTGGCTACATATTGCAATCCATAAGGCAAATTTCCAAAATTCTAAATTTTGCCCTTGGCCACCTTTCGTAATTCCACACCATTGTATTCATTACCTACACATTCATGCCAAGTAAGGTCCAATTGTGGCCTTATTCATTGCAAGTCAATTTAACTTGAATTTTCGAATAAGCAAAAATGTCGGATGTAACAGGACCGTCCTTCGTGTTACGGACCGTCCTTTGGACCATCTTTAGTGAAAATTTCCAGAGAGTTCTGGTAATTTTTTAGGCATTACAGTTCCATGTTACGGCCCGTAACACGTGTTACGGTCCGTAATATCTCACCGTAACACAGGCTAAATTTCCAACGAAGATAGGCTTCAGTAAAACGGGCATAACTTTTTGTACGTAACTTTTCTTGAGCTGGGTGACCTACCATTGGAAAGCTATTTCAAAGATATACAACTTGCATCAAAGAATTTGTTCCAAATTCACAACACATTTTTATGAAACTCACCCAGAAGACAGACCTATGAAAACTTAGGCGAATTTAAGAGCTCTGAAGAACTTCACTAGTTGGTTTGACTTCAAAACGACCATCTTCCACCCAAATTCATCAAGAATTGATTCATATAGATATAATATTATCTTAACACTGGATTTTTACATGTTCACACCTAATTTTAGTTTTTGGGGTGTTACAACTAGTGGCACAGAGTCGATAGAAATCCTATGCAGATAATCGGCGGTGCAAGTTAGAGTTTGAGGTAGGCGACTAGGTTTTCCTGAAAGTTTCACCTATGAAGGGAGTAATGAGATTTGGCAAAAAGGGTAAATTAAGCCCTCGATACATTGGTCCATATAGAATTATTCGTACGGTGGTTAAGGTGGCATATGAGCTAGAACTACCTTCTGAGTTGAAGTCAGTGCATTCGGTATTCTATGTGTCCATGCTCCGTAAGTGTATAGGAGATCCTTCGAGAGTTGTACCAGTAGATGATATCCAGGTGACTGAGCAGTTAGCATATGAGGAAATCCCAGTAGCTATACTAGACAGGCAAGTTCGTCGATTACGAACCAAGGATGTGGCTTCTGTTAAGGTTCTTTGGAGAAATAATAATGTTAAAGACAGGACTTGGGAAGCTGAAGAGGACATGAAGGCTAGGTATCAGTATTTGTTTCTGTTATCTCAGAAGGCTCAGTCTGAGGCATCATCTCCCCCAGGTATTGATTTCATTTACAGTTATGGTAATTGGTCGTGTGATGCCAGAGTGTTATATATTTTGGCATGTGGCCCTGTGTGGCATTATTTTGGGTTGATGTGTACAGGATGGATTGGCATATTTATAGGGGAGACTCTACTGAAATTTTTATAGCCCATGACTTGTATAAACATTTGAGGATGAATGTTTCTAAGGGAGGAAGACTGTTACACCTCTCGTTTTCGTAGCAAAGAAGTCCTTAGCTTATGGGTGGTCTATACCCTTAGTATGGAAATCCATATCTGAGATTTTGAGAAATTAAGTGTCTTACCGCGCGTGAACCAAAGTGTAAGTATACGTTCTTTGCAATTTGATAGAATTTGAAGCTAAACGAATCGAATCGACGCCGACCGGAGCGACTCAGGAGAGTCTGCAGAAATCAGTCACCATCAACGGACCATCGACACATCGACGAGTCGTCGTGTTACACCTCCCTGCTCCTCTACCTCTGAAGTTTTAGGTGGCAGGTCGACGGAGCACATCGACGAGCCATCGACACGTCGATGAGCCGTCGACCCACCGTCGACCCGCACCACTGGAGCTTTCTAGTTCCCTCTATATATATTTGACTCCCACATTTTATTTTCATTATTTTCCACTTCCAAAATTAGAGAAAGTCCTAGAATATTCCTTTTAATATTTTCCATCATCATAGTGAAGATTTAGCAAGATCCCAGCCCCGTAAACCCAAGCTTGTGAAGGGAAAGTTGCTCTTAGGATTCTATTGGAGTTGTTAAGTTTTGGAATTTGAGTTGAAGTTTGATTCTTAGAACCCTATACTTTTCAAGGCATGCATATGATTACTACTTTTGTGTTTAAGCTAATTACCAAAAGTTTTAGTATTTTTAAGTAAAGAGGATTATAGTTATGGAAGTTGTGAGTTGAATAAGGGTAGATTTGGACTTGAAGGCTATTTTGAGGGATGATTTGGAGTAGAATTGATTGTATTTTGACATGTAAGTATTGATATGGTTATTATTGGTATTGTTGTCGATACTTAAGTTAAATTAGAGATGGAGGGATTATTGGGTTATGAAGGAGATGTTGCTCGAACTTCATTAAGTCTCTTTTTCACTTGAATGGGATAGTAAGTGTTATGAAGGGACTAATTGTGGTCTATGTTGTCTTTATTGTAGACTTACGAGTTCAATAAGTAGACGTTGGATGATTAGATATGCTTCAAGGTATGTTAAGGTTGTCCCATTTATTCTTTTGGCATGATATCAAAACGAACAAGTGAGCAAGTGAATTCTAAAGACTCAACTCTTAGATGGTGCAGGATTCATCATATCCTTGATTCCTTATATTCATGCCCATGACTTCTAGAGATCTTTTGTTACCTAGAGTAATCCAAAGTATATCTTTCATGAGTCTTTCATGCACTATATATATATATATATATATGTACATCTATTTTCTTACACCGTGCCTACATGGCCGGGCAGAACCACTACGGTGGGCGGCATATGGATGATGATGTATGATTACACCGTGCCTATATGGCCGGGCAGCACTACTAGTGGGCGGCGTGAGATGATTACCGTCCCGGACACCGGATTATATGAGATATGGATCGAGCCGTACGTTCCTCGACACTATTATATGATATACGGATAGGGATGAACGTTCCATAACATTATCAGTTATATTATGATCTATGCATATCATACACCGCAGCGGTGTCTTCAGTCATATAGATGCATTTAGAAAGTCAGTATGTTTATGAGTTTCAGATTTCTTCCATGATTCTTATATATATATATATATATATATATATATATAGATATATATATATATATATATATATATATATATATATGTGTGTGTGTGTGTGTGTGTGTGTGTGTGTGTGTGTGTGCCTTGCATACTCAGTACATTGTCCATACTGACTCCCCTATTGCTCGGGGGGCTGCGTTCATGCCCGCAGGTACAGATAGATAGACAGGCAGTCTAGCTCAGTAGGACACCATTCAGCTGTAGTCGATGCGCTCCTCTCTATCCAGAGCTATGGTTTATTTTGGTATGCCTTTCTTTTGAGGTGTATATGCATATGGGTATGACGGGGCCCTGTTTTGTCCTTTCTACGGCTTTTATTTCATTAGAGGTCTGTAGACAGTTATGTGTAGATGACTTGTGATGTAGCCTTGTCGGGTCTCATTCTCTTGTGTACAGTTCATGTAGCATCCTAGTTGGCTTGTATTGTTATCTTCAGTATATATATATGAGTCAATTTAATCCATAATTAGTTGCTTGTGGGCCCTTATTTGTAGTATTATCTAGATATGAGTATAGGGGTGTTTGGTCACTAGAGATCAGGCGCTCATCGCGTCTCATCGGTTTGGGTCGTGACATTTAGTGTGGGTGCCATCACGACGGGTTGGGTCATGACAGCCCTCTTGGAGGTATTGCATAATGGCCCTCTCGACAGTTTGATATGAATGGCCCTTTTGGCAGTTTGATATGAATGGCCCTTTTGGCATGTTAATGACAGATATGGCCCCATTGCTAAATCGTCTTTATTTCGTCCTTTATACTAATTGTGGCCCCTTTGGCCTGATGTTTTCCCTTACGACGTTCATCCCGTGTAGCCCTTGTGGCTACATATTTGCCATAGTGGCATTTTAATCCTTTGTCAGCCCTTTCTGGCTAGATATTTTCCCTTGTGGCATTTTAGACCTTTACTGGCTTATACTAGCTAGATATTTGCTCTTGTGGTATTTAGTCCTTTGTTATCCCTTTCTGGATATATATTTTCCCTTGTGGCATTTCAATCCCTTTTACAGCCCTTTGCACCTAGATTGTGGTTCGGATCTTCCTCCGATAAGCTGCTTTTACCCATTACGAATAGATAAAGTTAGATAAATAGTCATCCTCCTGACGACATTAGAAACCTGCATCAGAAAAATGTTAGTTTCCTATAAAGGTGATCCATGTTGTTGTCTTCGATTGTGTCCAGACTTCGTTGGCTTGGTCTACTTCCTTGGGCCCAATCCTCTTGGGTTTGGTAGTTTGAAAAGATGAGTTTATCTTAAAGCAATATATATATATATATATATATATATATATATATATATATATATATATATATATATATATATATATATATATATATATATATATATATATATATATATATATATATATATATATTGTAAAAAGATTTCGTATTTTTGTTCATAGAAGAAATGTAAACTTGAAAACTTTCTGAATTATTTGTCATGACATGCGCATTTAAATGAGGACTCTTCCGTCCTTTGCTGCCTCTGGTGGTCGAAACTGCAACTCACTTTGGCGAACTCTCGCGTTGAATCTTGACGTAAGAAATTTTGAGATCGTCTCAAAAATTCTGCCCCAGATGGGTATGTGTGGCAAATTCTTGTGTTAATTCCGACCTCTCTTCCAGATCTTATCTTTGTGGCTTCCTTAGGCTTTCTTGGGGTTTTTTATTTCGTATGAACGAGCTCAAAGAGCACCTACGTATCCTATCACAGCAGGAATCAGGTCAAATGTAGTTCAGAATAAACTAATTGAGTTTTTATTTTTACTAATAATGTGATCGAGTCCCAAATGGACTGCCTACGTATTGTGGGGAAGTTATGTCATTGCGTAGTTCATATTACAAGTAAATCATATGGTTTTTTACTCTCTATTACAAAACGATTACAAGCAAAGGAATAACTACTACAAGCAATAAATACCTAATACAACTGAAAAGTGTGTCTTCACGCATAGTACTGCTTGATTACGTCTGAGTTGATTGCCTTGGGCCACTCTTGGCCATCCATTTCTGCTAGTATCACCGCTCTTCCGTAGAGCACTTTGCGGACTACGTATAGTCCTTTCCAATTGGGTGCAAACTTTTCTTTATACTCGTCTTGGTATGGAAACACTTACTTGACTACAATTTTCCCTATTTGGAAAAGCCGAGCTCTTACTTGCTTGTTGAAGGCATGTGCCATTCTTTGTCGGTACAATTGACCGTGACATACAGCCACCATCCTTTTCTCATCGATTAGAACCAGTTGCTCATATCAGTTTCTGATCCACTCTATGTTGTCTAACTCTGCTTATTGAATGATCCTTAGTGATGGTATTTCTACTTCAGTAGGTATGACCGCTTCGGTGCCATAGACAAGCAAGTATGGAGTTGCTCCTGTTGAAGTCTGAGTCACTGTTCGGTATCCCAACAATGCATAAGGCAACTGTTCATGCCAGCATTTTTAGTTATCCGTCATTTTCCTTAATATCCTTTTGATATTCTGGTTGGCTGCCTCCACAGCTCTATTTATTTATGGTTGATGGGCAGTTGTATTCAGATGGGTTATTCAAAACTTTTCACAGATGCCCTTCATTAAGTGACTGTTCCAATTTGCTCCATTGTCCGTTATGATGGACTCTGGTATGCCGAAGCGGCATATGATGTTGTTTCGCACGAAATCGGCTACCACTTTCTTTGTCACTGATTCATGCGAGGTAGCTTCCACCCATTTGGTGAAATAATCGATGGCGACCAAGATGAATCGGTTTCCATTTGAGGCGGTAAGCTCGATGGGTCCAATGACGTCCATGCCCCAAGCGAAAAATGGCCAAGGCAACCTCACAACATCGCTTTCCATTGTCATCCAATAATAACCCGTTCGGAGGACCTTTTAGGATAGGAAAAACCCATTAATGTGGGGTCCACAGATTCCAGCATGCATTTCTTCTAATAACTTTGTGGCTTCAGTGGGGTCCATGCATCTGAGTAGTCCTAGATCTGGCATTCTTTTGTAAAGAATCTTCCTGTTCAAAAAGAACCCGTTGGCCATTCTCTGAATAGTTTTCTTCTAGTTGCTCGAGATGTTCTCGGGATATTCTCTTTTTTCCAAGTACACCTTTATGTGATATATCATGGTTTGCCATCGGGCTCTGCTTCTACATGGTTTCAAAGTACACCTTTATTCTTGTTTTAAACTTATTTCCAGCAGGTCGATGTGACTGCTTTAGGGATGTTGTATCATAGACGTGAAGGTAGCAAGAGCATCGGCAAACTCATTTTGAGCCCTGGGTGTGTTTTTGAAATAAATCTTCTTGAACTTCTTACACAACTTCTGAGCGAGATTCACATACGGCAGGATCTTGGCATTCTTGGTATCCCATTCGCCTTGCACTTGGTGAATCAACAGTTCTAAATCCCCTATGACCAATAATTCCTGTATATCCATGTCCAGAGCCATTCTGAGGCCTAGAATGCAGGCTTCATACTCTGCCATGTTGTTGGTGCATCGGAATTTAAGCTTCGTGGCCATCGGGTATTGCTGCCCTATCTCTGATACCAAGACTACTATGATTCCTGAACCCTTGTAATTGACTGCACCATTGAAGAACAATCTCTGTCCTGAATAGGGTTCGCCTATGTCTTTTTCTATAGTCATTACTCCCTTGTCGGGGAAGTGGGTTTGAAGTGGTTCGAAATCATCATCGACCGGGCTCTCAGCCAGTAAATCGGCTAATTCTTGTCCTTTGACGGCCTTTTGTGCTATGCATACAATGTCGAATTCACTCAATAGCATGTTCCATTTGGCCAACTTCCCAATAAGCATGGGCTGGCGAAAGATGTATTTCAGGAGATCGATCTTAGATATGAGGTAAGTAGTGTATGACGACAGGTAGTGCCTCAGCTTTTGGGCTACCCATATCAAGGCACAATATGTCTTTTCCATCAGCGTGTATCTTTCTTCGCAGGTGATGAATTTCTTGCTTAGATAATAAATTGTGTGCTCTTTCTTGCCGGTTTCATCGTTTTGTCCTAACACGCATCCGAACGCATTATTTGATACTGACAAGTATAGCAACAACGGTCCTAGGCATAGGAGGTACCCAAAATGGTGAATTAGACAAGTATTTCTTCGTGGTGTCGAATACTTTTTGACACTCTTCTGTCCACTTTGTCGCTGTATATTTCTTTAGCAGCTTGAGTATCGGTTCCACACTGATGGTGGACTGGGCTATGAATTGTCCGATGTAATTTAGCCTTCCTAGGAGGCTCATGACCTCTTTCTTAGTCTTGGGGGGGGGGGGGGGGGGTATCTCTTGGATATCTTTGATCTTTGACGGATCTAACTCTATGCCCCTTCGACTGACTATGAATCCCAAAAGTTTTTTGGCAGGTACTTCAAACGCACATTTGGCTGGATTTAACTTCAAATTGAATCTTTCGGAGTCTATCGAAGAACTTCCGCAAATGTGTAGTATGCTTTAAACTATACCTTGACTTGATGATGACATCATCCACGTATACTTCAATTTCCTTGTGGATCATGTCGTGAAAAATAGTGGTCATAGCCCTCATGTAAGTGGCGCCGGAATTCTTGAGACCGAAGGGCATTACTCTATAGTGATATTCTCCCCATGGAGTGATGAAGGTTATCTTTTAATCATCCTCTTCGCTCATCAAGATTTGATGATATGCTGCGAAGCAATCTACGAATGATTGTAACTCGTGTTTGCACAGTTATCAATGGGAATATGGATGTTTGGGAGTGGAAAGTTGTCCTTGGGTATGGCCCTATTGAGATCCCAATAATCCACGCATATTTTGATTTTCCTGTCTTTCTTAGGTACCGGCACTATGTTGGCCAACCATGTCGGGTACGATGTTATTTCCACTACTCCAGACTTAATCTGTTTCTCTACTTCATCTTTGTTGCGGATGCTAAGATCTGGCTTGAATTTCCTAATTTTCTACTTGACATGAGTGAAACCCTTATTTATGGCTAATCTGTGGGCTACTATGCTAGTACTTAGTCTCGGCATGTCAGCATATGACCATGCGAAAATATCCACATATTCTCTCAACAGGTTTACTAGCTCTTCTTTCTGAGGCACTTCCAAATGCGCACTTATCCTAGTTTCCTTGATCGTTCCTCATCTCCTAGATTAATTGCTTCTGTTTCATCTAGGTTCAACTTTTGCTCATTCTCAAACTGTTGTACTTCCTCTACGAGACCCTCAAGCAACATTGTCTTTTCGTCATATTCTTTGCGTTCCTTTTCTTTTATGTCATCTGACTCATTTGTTTTGCGACATTCATGACATTTAAGGTTGTTTTATTATTTTTATTACTGAAAAATCAAGGCAAAGCAAGGTTAGTATGAAACATACGCGTAAGCAAATAAAAGAAAAGGTTATTCTCCATAATTCGAGGCTTCATTAATTTTGACTGAAAAGAAGTACAAACTGTGGTCTTGACTAGGCTTCATTAATTTTAACTGAAAAGAAGTACAAACTGTGGTCTTGACTCGGATCAACATCCAGTCATTCTATTTTTTGGAAACATGACAAGGTAATAGAAAGTGCAAATGGTGAGTAATTGGGCCTCGACCGATTCTCGCCGATTTTAAAGCATAAATTCATCATTTATCTACCAAAGAGCCAAGAGTGTGGTAGAGGTCTAGTTGGATAGTTGCTCGCCCGGATTAGTATCGTGGATGGTGGGCTCTTCAGTGTATTCTTCCAACAACACTAGACAATCATCCTTTTGAATTAACATCCCTAACCCTTCTTCCGTGCTTTCCTCGTTTGGCAGGGGCATCCTCACTGAGAGTGACTGGTATAAATTCAAAATTGGCTTGCGCAGCTTCACCGGGATTTTCTTCTTCCCTTTCTATCATGTGGATAGTGTTGTCGCCATGATTAGGCCGGGGAGTGGTATTTACGTTTGGTGCAGCAATCTGAAGAGTGATTTCCTTTTTGTCGATCAGATCTTGTATCTTATGCTTTGGGTTGATGTGGTCTTCAGTACTTTGTCTGTTTCCTCCAGAATTGTAGGCACGCGTTTGATCCATTCGAAAGAATCTATTTCCAAGATAGAAAACTTTTCGCGGGACTGCTCGGATCATTCCTTCACCGTTTAATCTCTCGACCAGTTTAGTTCTTGTTTCCAGTAGTGGGGTGAACACACGAGCAGGAATCTTTTTGAAGTTAGGACATAGCAAGTTATAGTTTTTTGGAGGTGGTTGGCTTTGGTAGTTCTTTTGTGGGTTATATTGTGGATTTCTGTAGGCAGGTGCGAGAGCTTCGTAATTTGGATATGGGGATTGGTAGTTCGAAGGTGGTGTTTGGAAGGCTGTTTTTGGAGCTAGGTAGTTTGTTTGTGGAGCTAGGTAATTTGGTGGGGTTGTTTGGAAAGTGGGTTGTGCGTAGTAAACGGGCACAGGGTTGTATGGTGTAGGTAGGTAGTCATTTGCTGGTGGTGATTGATAGATTTTGACGGGAGATCGTATTTCTTCCCTCTTTACGATTTTTGGGCTAGGTGTATGGGAAATGTTTGCCACGTCCTCCTTCTTTCTGGCGAGTCGTACAGTGCTTTGTCTGGCAGCTTTGCTAGCTACGCTTATGATCCTTTCGGATTTGAGACCATCTTCTATGCCTCCCCCATTTTTACCAATTCAGAGAATGTCCTTCCAGCCATCGGTAACATTCGGTCATAGAAGTCTGTTTCTTGTGACCGGATAAAAACGGAGACTAGTTCTTCCTCACTTATTGGTGATTGTACTTAGGCAGCTTCGACCCTCTATCTACTCGCATACTCGCGGTAATATTCTATTGACTTTTTCTTGACTCTCTGCAAGTAATATTAGTCAGGCATTGTTTCAATGTTGAATTGGAATCTTTTCATAAAGGATCCTGCCATGTCTTCCCACATGGCGCATCGGATCATGTCTTGCATGGTGAGCCATTATGAGGCCTCTCTGGTCAGACTTTGGCTGAATAGTCTCATAATGAGTGCTGGATTGTTCCTGGCACCGACCAATAGGTCGCAATAGGCTCGTAGATGGGCTTTGGGATTGCCTATTTGTCACAACCCAATTGGAGGGTCATGACTGGCACCCGGAGCTAACCTACCGAGCACTGCAAAATGTACATCTCGTAGCCATATCTGAGTGGGCCAAAAATCTAACTCATAAATATCATAATATGTAAGGGACATAAGCCCAAAAGCTATATATATACACATCATCAAACTGATCTCAAGTACACAAGCCGACAAGGCTATCTAAATATAATGATACAACAAGGTATGGACCGAGATGGTCATAGAACCTCTAACTGTACATATCTGCCTACGAGCCTCTACATGGAGTGCATAACATTATAAAGATGGGATAGGACCCCACCATGCCCATATATATACACACAAAAGTATCGTACCAACTGAACTGCAGCTCCGGAACAAGTGGAGCACTCCTGTACAAATGTTGAGGAAGCAGTCTAAGGGTCTGATCCGTCTCCCTGTCTACCTGCGGGCATGAACGCCTCGTCCACAAATAAAAGGACTTCAGTACGAATAATATACTGAGTATGTAAGGCATGAATAACAACATAATAAAGATATGAAAGTAACAAGAGATAAGAGAGATAACTTGTACATCTAAATGCCACTTAAGGCAGATATTATACATGCTTTCCTTATAAAAAAATATTCTTATACATATACATATATCATAATGCCTTACCCAACCATATAAAGTAGCCAAATATTTTATGCGGACAACCGTCGACAAGATTTAGAATTTCAAGTCGATGATTGGGTATTCCTGAAGGTATCACCGATGAAAGGCGTGATGAGATTTGGTAAGAAAGGCAAGTTGAGTCCTCAATATATTGGACCCTACAAGATTGTCCGCAAGGTGGGTCAAGTAGCTTATGAATTGGACTTACCCCCAGAACATGAATCAGTCCATCCGATTTTTCATGTCTCAATGCTCCGAAAATGTGTCGGAGATCCTACTAGGATCGTGCCAGTAAATGATGTTCAAGTGACAGAAAATTTGGCTTATGAAGAAGTACCTATGGCTATACTAGATAGGTAAGTGCGGAAGCTCAGAAATAAAGAAGTAGCTTCAGTCAAAGTCTTATGAAGAAATAATAACCGAGAAGAAATGACTTGGGAAGCGGAAGAAAATATGAAGTACAAGTACCCGCGCTTATTCTAACTCCCGTAAGAGATCAAAGATGGGACGTCAATATTATGATGTATGTATGCTTTCGTTCATGCTTTTGGTCGTGTGTGACCATAATTCTTGCTATTATGTTGAAGCCCTGGGCAACAATGTTATTATGGGCTGTTGTGACAGGATAGTAGAGCCATATTACAGGGGAAACTCTAGCGGAATTTCTGTAGGATCCACGAGAACTTAACATTCGAGGACGAATGTTTTTAAGGGAGGAAGGATGTTACATCTCCCGTTTTATTGCAAGCAGATTTTGGCTTATTGGTGGTATACACCTTCGGTATGGTAGTCCGCACCAGAGCTTTGGTTGCGAAATGTTTTACCTTGTATGTGTATAGGATTATAAGCATGTATTCTTGACATTACAAGGGAATTAGAAGTGAAACGAATCGAATCGGAGCAAATCGGAGCAGTTTAGAAAACTGCTAAAACCAGTCAGCAATCGAAGGCCCAAGGGACGGACCGTCAACACATCGATGAGCCGTCGCCTGGCACCGTCGATGAGGTTCTATAATTAGACATCTTAGGCAGAGATTCGACGACGCATGTCGACGGACCGTCGACACGTCGACGAGTCATCGACCTTGCTCGTCGACCCGCGGATCTGGAAGTTTCCAGCCCTGGTTATAAATATAGCTCCCACATTTTAATTCATTATTGCTCCCCAAAACAGACTCTATATCTCTCTAGAACCCTCTAGAACCCTCTAAAACCCTCTCTCTATTTCTACAACAATCTATACTAAGAAAGCAAGATCAAAAGCCAAGATTTAAGAGATTCATATACTAGGAAGCCTGTTAGGGTTTGTGGAGAGTAAGAATTTCTTTGGCATGCAAGTGGAGGATTTCATTCTAATGGAGTAGAGTGACTCAAGGCTTGTTCCCAAGTGCTTAAGGTGAGTTTTATGTTTATTTCCTATTATTGAGAGTATTGAGGGGTTGAAAGACTTGGATTATGGGAAAAAATAGAATATAGAGCTCAAATGTGAAAATAATGGTATTCTTAAATAGTAGTTGACATGAATCATGACTCTTGATGTATTATGAATAGAATCTTGTTACAAATGATATTAAGAACATGTGAGAAACATAATAGGAGGATGAATGCAATATTGTATTATGACCATGGTTATGGATGCCCTTGAAATGGGAGTAGGAGAACTGAATGATGTATGGTTGATGAAGATTGTGGATTATGAGATTATGAATGTTCTTATAAATGTTTGGGAGTTGTTGTATGATATGGATAAAGTTGTAGAAACTAAGGAGATGCTGCCCAATTTTCATTAGCTTTAGTTCAAGCATACTGATGTTATCGATTATCTAATTTTAGTACGAATTCCCTTGAAGGTAGAATCGCAAGTTAGAGAGGCATGCAATTAGACGATAGAGTTGAAGAGATACAAGATATGTAAGGATAGTCCCTTCTTTTCTAAGGCATGATCCCTATGACATGAATTCCCCTATCTCTCCATGACTTTCTTATATTCCATGAACTATGAGTCTACGTTGATAAAGAGCTCCTTATGAGGTAAAGATAAGAGATATGTCACGAATATGATAATGGTGATGATGAATCTAAGCCTAAAGACCCTAATGCTTCTAATATGATAATTCCATGAAGCTAATGACTCTTATATGATTCTTTAATGTCATTCATTGTTGCTAGACCCACCTTGTGATACTAGTTCCTTCAAGGTAAGGTATGATGAATATGATTACTCCACAATGGAATCGGGGGTTCTCGACCTTATGTCACCTTGATAGAGTTATAATTGTCTTAAGTTCTTATGTATGTTTTAGGAGATGTATATGATGATGAGATTACACCGTGCCTAGATGGCCGAACATGTCACCGTGAAGGCGGGCTGCATACGATTCCACCGAGCCTAGATGGCCGGACATATCACCGCTAATGTGGGTTGCTTATGATTACACCGTACCTGGAGGGCCGGACATGACACCACTAGTGGGCGGCTTATGATTGTTACCCGGACAAGGGTCAACGACGATGGTATATATATATATATATATGATATGCATGCATGTGTTCCTTTAAAGTTTAAGCAGGTTATATCTCCGGCTCATATTTCATTGTTTCGTTATTATGCTATTATTATTCATGCCTTACATACTCAGTACAATGTTCGTACTGACGTCCTTTCTTTTGGACGCTGTGTTCATGCCCATAGGTAGACAGGGAGATGGTGCGGATCCGTAGGAGCTTATCAGCAGATTCACAGGAGCACTCCATTACTCCGGAGGTGCTACTTACGGTTACATTCTTTTGTGTTTATATTTTGGGCACGACGGGGTCTTGTCCCGTCTTTATGTCTAGTACTCTAGCAGAGGCTCGTAGATACGTATGTGTAGGTTGTTGGTGTCCCATGACGATGACAGTGTACATTTTTGTATATCATTTTTAGTAACCGTACAGGCTTATGTATATCTATGTATAGCCTTGGGGTATATATATATATGTATGTGTCCAGGTTGAGTATAATGATTAGTAATATGAGTGATGCTCGGTAGTTAGCTCCGGGTACCCATCATGGCCCTTAGTCGGGTCATGACACTCGACACTCATGGCATGATCCACAACTGCCTGGAAGGAAGAACCCATGGCCACGAGCTAAAGACAAGCAATATGGAGTGGAAGCACAAGTCCACCAACAAATCTATGAACCCTCTCTGCCTCTGTCAGAATCAATTGGGTCGCATATCGAGCTAAAAATAGAAATATGGCCTCATACTCTGCCACAAACATACCTTTCTGCTATATGTAGGTGAACTCATCCCTGTGCAGGTCCCTCAAAGCACGCGGCATGTACTTCTCCAAGAAGGCCTGGTAGAACTGTGCCCAGGTAAGTAGAGGTGCACCAATGGGTCTGCCCTCAATAAAATACCTCTACCACGTCTTTACGTCTCCGCGAAACTGAAAGGACACATAATCCACACCGTGAGACTCTATGATGTTCATCTTGTAAATAATCTCATGCATATCCATAATGAACTCGTATGCATCCTCGCTAGGCGTGCCAAAGAAATTCAGCGGCTCCATCTTCAAAAACCTGGTGATGAGATCCTAAACCCTAACTGTTAAGACCTGGCCTGCTATTGGCCGAGGGAAACCCTCAGAGGCGAGGGTATACGCGGGGCCATGGCAGCAACGGGCTGCATCCCTATAATCTGCCTCTGCTCAGGAGTCCGTACCCCTGCTATGGTTTAAGAACCACCTAGAGTAGTGGCACCGTCCACGGCCTGCTGGGCATCGAGATGAAGGAGGATACGAGCTATGGTGTCCTGTAATACTGGGTCAGACATGACCTCTGGGTGGTCTGGGCCGGCCCCACACCTCCCCCAGCTACTTGCTCTCTCGCTAGTTGTGGCTTTGGCACATACTCTGGAGGAGCTGATCATGCTCGCCTCTATCCAGCCGCAGGGGCCCTGCCCCTGGCCGGTGCAACTCCACGGCCTCTAGCCTGGCCATAGTCTCTCGCCTGTCCTCGTCCTCTAGTGGCGGCCCCAGTAGCTAGCTCGGGTACCTCCTCTCTTACGATCGTAGATCGTGTTCTCCCTATCTGTGAGAGAATAGAAATGAATCAAATACCAATTTGAAAAACGTAGCACAAAATAATGAATGAATTTGAAGTTTCCTTAATTTCCCATAGCCTCACACAGATAAGTATGGAGCTCATTGTACCCATCAGCAAGACTCTACTAGACATGATCTTGTACTGTTACGCCTCTCGTTCTCGTCGTAGTAGAACCTATGGTTTCAAAGTCGGGTATGCCCTTGGAATTGAGACTCGTGTCCGAGTTTTGGAGATATAAAGTGCCTTACCCCGTGAACAAAGATAGTAGCAGGTATTCCTGACTATTTACAGAGTTAGAAGTTGAACGAATCGAATCAACGCGATCTGAGCTGAAACTGAGAAATCTGCAGACATCAGTCACCGTCGACGGGCCATCGACATGGTTGACGGGCCGTCGACATGGTCGGTGGGCAGTCGTTATGCGGCATCGACATGGTTCTGCAGCTGGAAATCTGCAGGGACGGGCCGTCGACCCATCCGTCGAACCGAACCGCTAGAAATTTTTAATTTCCAAGTATAAATATGTGGTTCATGACCTTATTTCCTATTTTCCTCCATTCCAAATCAGAGAAATCCTAATATTTTATCTCCCAATACTTTCCATTATTATTAGTGGAGATTTGGTAAGGTCCGAGCCCCGTGGACCCGTGCTTGTCAAGAAGAAGGTTGATTCTAGGGTTTCTTCAAGGTTGTAAAGCTTAGGAAGTAGGAGTTGAAGTGATTTTTGGAATATTAGACCTCTCAAGGTATGTGAATGATTTCTACCATTGTATTTGAGTTAATTATCAATATTTTTAGTGATTTTAAGTAAAGAGAGAGTATTTGTGGAAGTGGCAAGTTGATGAAGGGCAAGGTAGTGATTTAAGGCTATTTTAAGAGATGATTGCGATAAATTTAAGTATATATTTATATATAATTATTGTTATTGTTGATGTGGTTGATGTTGGATTGAATGGAAATTTGAAGGGTTGTTGAGCTTATAAGGGAAATGTTGCCCATAATTTGTCAAGCTCTATTCGTATTTAAAATGATTAGTAAGCGAGGTAAATAGTCCAATTAAGGCTTACGTTATCTTAATTGTAGACTTCCAAGTTCGAGAGGTAGAAGTTGGACAATTGAGTATACTTCAAGGTATGTTAAGGCTGTCCTTTCTTTCTTTTGGCATGACCTTATGACATGAACCGAACGAGTAAGCGAGCGTCCATATTACTCCACTCTTAGCAGCACAAGGAGTACTTCTGTCTTTGATGCTCCTGTATTCCGTCTATGATCGTTCCTTCTGTTCATGGGTCTTGAGATTTCTTATATTGATGATGTTAGCTTAAAGAAAGTTCATCCGAGATAGTACGACCTCATGTCACTCTGAGAGTTCTGCTTATTCATTTCATTTATGCATTGCATCCATATTCATATGCACATTGACCTGTGACCAGAAGGCATTATGTACACACTATTATATTATTATATATGGATCAGGTCGTACGTTTCTCGGCACTATTATATTATTATATATGGATCGAGTCGTACGTTCCTCGGCACTATTATATTATTATATGTGGATCGAGTCGTACGTTCCTCGGTACTATTATATTATTATATATGGATCGGGCCGTACGTTCCTCGGCACTATTATATGATATATGGATCAGGTTGTACGTTCCACAGTACTATCAATTAAACTATGACCTATATATATACATGAGCATCATTATCACTGAGAGCATGTATATTATGCAAGTACATACAAATACTAGTTCATACAAATACATGCAGATAGCCATTTCAGTTAATGAATTCAGATTTATTCATGATTCTCATATATATACATGTTGTTCTTATGCCTTCCATACTCAGTACATTATCAGTACTGTCTCCCCGTTGCTCGGGGGGCTGCGTTCATGCCCGCAGGTTTAGGTAGACCGATAGGTGGTCCAGCTTAGTGGGACTTCCATTCAGCAGTGGTCAGTGCTCTCCATTGATCCGGAGTTGCAGTCTATTTTAGTATGCTAGCCCTTTTGAGATGTATAGGCATATGGGTAGGACGGGGCCCTGCCCCGTACTTTCTACACCTTTCATTCCAGTAGAGGTCTGTAAACAGTTGTATGTATTAGTTAGATGATATAGCCTTATCGGCTCCCATTCTTTTGTGTACAATATATGTAGCGGCCTAGCTGGCTTGCACTGTTCTTCAGTATGTATGTGTGTATACAGATTGTACAGAGTGTTTGATGTTTCCCTTTTATGAGATCCGTTTATGCCATTTATGGGCCCTTGATGTTCAGTATGGTTTAAATATGTGTTTAGGGGTGTTTGGTCGCTAGAGGTCAGACATTCGTCACGACTCATCGGTTTGGGTCGTGACAGAAGTGGTATCAGAGCAATTCTGTCCTAGGGTTGTCTACAGACCGTGTCTAGTAGAGTCTTGTTTATGGGCGTGTTGTGCACCACACTTATAAATAGGAGGCTGCAGGACATTTAGGATGATTTCATTCTTTTTCTCTTAGATTGTGTGATAGACCCAGGTGTTAAGCGTTCGCTTGAGACATGCTTTATTAGGCCCAGCACATCACCGTGGGGAGCACCGGTATTATTTGTAAGAAAGAAGGATGGATCTTTGCGAATGTGTATTGATTATAGGCAGTTGAATAAAGTGACTAAAGAATAAGTATCTGCTCCCGAGGATTGATGATTTATTTGACTAGTTGCAAGGCGCCAGATACTTCTCGAAGATAGACTTGAGGTCAGGATACAACCAGGTTAGGGTGAAGGAAGAGGACATTCCGAAGACGGCATTCCGAACTAGATATGGCCACTATGAGTTCTGTGTTATGTCATTCGGGCTAACTAATGCCCCAGCCATATTCATGGATTTAATGAATCGCATATTCAGGCCCTTCCTAGATTTATTCGTGATTGTGTTTATAGATATTATTCTTGATTTATTCTCCATCAGAGCTGACCGTGCAGAGCATCTATGAGCAGTGCTTGAAATTCTTCGAGGTAGAGAGTGGTATGCCAAGTTTTCCAAGCGTGAGTTCAGGTTGAACCCTGTGGCTTTTTTGGGTCACATTATTTCGGAGGAAGGCATTAGAGTGGATGCCCAAAAGATTGAGGCCGTGAAGAATTGGCCAAGGCCCACGGCACCAACAGAGATACGTAGCTTCTTAGGCCTGGCAGGATACTATAGAAGGTTCGTAGAAGGATTTTCCTCTCTTTCAGCCCCATTGACTAAGTTGACTCAGAAATCAGCTAAGTTCCAATGGACAGATGCTTGTAAGCAGAGTTTTCAGATGTTGAAGGATAAGTTGACTTCAGCAAAAGTTTTGACTCTTCCAGAAGGAGCAGATGGCTATGTGGTATATTTTATGCTTCAGGTGTTGGATTGGGCTGTGTGTTGATGTAGCACAGTAAGGTTCTCGCTTATGCTTCTAGACAGTTGAAGAAGCACGAGAAGAATTATCCAACCCATGATCTTTAGCTAGCGGCAGTGATTCATGCTTTGAAAATATGGAGGCACTACTTATACGGTGTCCATGTTGATATCTATACTGATCATAAAATTCTCCAGTACATCCTTAAGCAGAAGGACTTGAACTTAAGTCAAAGGCGATGGCTAGAGTTGCTAAAGGATTATGATATGGATATTTTGTACCATCCTGGGAAAGCTAATGTAGTAGCCGACGCCTTTAGTCGTAAATCCATGGGTAGCTTGTCATATGTGCCACCAGAGAAAAGAGAAATGGCCCGTGAAGTTCATCAATTAGCTAGCCTCGGAGTTCGATTGATAGATTCAGGTAATGCAGGAATTACTGTTCAAGACACAACGGTGTCTTCTTTGGTATTAGAGATATAAGGAGCGTCAATATGAGAATTCTATTTTAGTTCATTACCGAGATACAGCACCTCAGAAGGAAAAGACACCCTTTGTGATTACAGGAGATGGAGTACTCCGATATAGAGGTAGATTGTGTGTCCCTAATGTTATAGGGCTTCGTCAGCAGGTTACGGGGGAAGCACATCACTCTCGCTATTCTATTCACCCAGGCTCAACAAAAATGTGCCATGATCTGAAGGAAGTTTATTGGTGGGATGGTATGAAAAGAGATATAGCAGAATTTGTTGCCCAGGTCAAAATAGAGCACCAGAAGCCCGAAGGTCTGCTGCAGGCTATGGAGATTCCGACATGAAAGTGGGAGGTAATTAATATGGACTTTATTACAGGGTTGCCCCGTACTTAGCGGAAGTGTGATTCGATATGGGTCATAGTTGATAGGCTTACAAAGTCAGCCCATTTTCGGCCTGTCAGAACTACTTATGCAGCCGAGGATTATGCGAACCTTTATCTTAAGGAAATTGTACGAATTTATGGTGTTCCCGCGACCATTAACTCAAATAGGGGAACACAGTTTATAGCTAATTTCTAGAAGACTTTTCAGAATGGATTGGGGACTCAAGTGAGTCTTAGTACTGCGTTCCATCCGCAGACAGATGGACAAGCGGAGCGTACTATACAGACCTTTGAGGATATGTTGAGAGCTTGTGTGATTGTCATGACCCAACCGGAGGGCTATGACGGGCACCCGATGCTAACCCACCTAAGCACCTCTTATCGTACATTCGTATTTACATCTAGGTGAGCTACATAGCTAAATCATAATTTCTATCCACCATTCATGCTAATATCATTGGGAAACAACACATCCATAACATCATTAACAACTATGCCCATATCAATGTACATAAGCCGACGAGGCTATGAAAATGATATACAAAATAAAAGCGGACAAGGCTAAGGACATCTAATCATACACAACTGTCTACGAGCCTCTAAGAAGAGTATGTCACATCATATAGGCGGGACAGGACCCCTTCATGCCCATAGGTATGTACACAAAAGAATAATACCAAAAGCTGTAGCTCCAAAAGAAATGGAGCTCCTCTATGTAGTTCCTGAATAAGAAGTCTACGGATCAAGCCTGTCTCCCTGTCCACCTGCGGGCATGACGCAACATCCACAAACAAAAGGACGTTAGTGCGAATAATGTACTGAGTATGTAAAGCATAATCAACATCATAGTAGGATCATAAGAGACAGCATAAGAAATAGCATAAGATGGGAAAATCAGGGGATAATACATATATACATATACAAATATCCATATACAAATATCCATATCCGTATCCATATTCGTATCCGTATTTATATACATATCCGCATCCATAGCATACCCGACCATGAAGGTTCGGTGGTTTCACATACCCGGCCATGACAATGCTCGGTGTCATACATACCTGGCCCTACCAAGGCTCAGTGTTATCCGTACCCAACTGCAGTGGTTTGTGCGCAATAGGTATCATACCCGCCCATATAAGCTCGGTGTTATATAATAGTCATACATACTTAAATCCGTATACGTAGGATTTCATTAGTACCATCGTCATCATTGACATCATATTTTTCATTATATCTATCCTTAGAGGATCAACTATCATATAAAAGAGACAATAGCATCGTGAACGTATCGAGAATCGTAAGCTTTGGTAATCTTAGAGATAGAGTGATTTGGAAGACATTATGAAACTCATAAAAAGATACATATAGCAAGGGAACCATGCCTTAATGAAAGAAGGGTTAGCCTTACATACCTCTTTGTCTCCTTAACTATTTAACGTTCCCCGTTGAAGCTTTAATAATCTTTTATCTCATAAGAATGAGCTTTGGAGCAAGCTATCAACTTATATGAAAACCCTAGCTTCAATATCCAAAGAATTCATGGAGTTTATTAACCTATCAAGGCTTCTAACACATGAGTATCTTAATTCTTGCCTCTTGATATTAAATTTCCCTTGGATTTTGGCTTGTATTAGTTTATGGAGTGGAAGAGAGAGTTTTTGGAGAGCCTTTGGATCTGATTTGGTTAAAATGAAATGTCCAAATGAAGTGGAGTAAATTATATAAAGCGGAACTTAAAATCCCGTCGGGCAATTCTGCGCCAATTTTGACGGGCCGTCAAAATTCCTGCGGACAGTCAAAATGGTTCATAAAACTGCCCAGCCAAATATGGTTCACTGTGACCATTTGACTCTGGGCTGGTGCAATTTGACGGACCACAGAATTTTCTGCGGGGCGTCAAAATTCCTGCGGGCCGTCAAATGGTCCGCAGAAATTTTCTACTCAGACAGTCTGTCGTAAAACTTGCATAACCTTTTATTCGGACGTCACATTGATGAACAGTTTGCTGCGTCGGAAACTAGGCTCGATGAAATTCAATTGGGATAAAAGAAACACACCAAAACTCCTCATATTCTAGGAGATATGCCTCCCTCAATCTGGACCAAAATCCTGTCCGAAAAGTTTGCCAAGTTTTACCAAAGTTCCCACAAACTCAATTCCTTTATTTGCTTGTTCTTAAATCCTTCCATAGCTCATTTCATGGGCTTAAACTCCCATAACCATAATATGGGAACATGTAATCTCATATATCCTAAGGTAACTCCCGTTTCCACGATTAGGACAACTAACGCCTAACGAATCTCAACGGACGAAACTACGAGGTGTAACATTCTCCCCCTCCTAGAAACATTCGTCCTCGAATGATAGACTCTTGGGGATTCTACAAAAAAAATTGCCAGAGTTTCCCCTATAATATGGCACTATCATCCTACACAGCAACCCAAAATGCATCGCCTCACAGGGCTATAACAACACTACAATAACCATGGCCATACACAACCAAGAAAACATCAAGAAAAGCATTCCATACCTGAGGTTAATGGCGTCTCTGCCTGAATCTCTTCTGAAGGTGAAAATAAATGCGGGTACCTGGACTTCATGTCCTCTTAGGCTTCCCAAGTCATTTCATCTCTATTATTATTCTTCCATAAAACTTTAACTAAAGCTACCTCTTTGGTTCTGAGGTTTTGTTACACCTCAGAAATTCTTCGTGAGCCAACAATGAATAGACCAATGAAGGGCATGAGTGTGCGATGTTTTACTAAGTAGGGAATGTCTATTTATGAACTTTGGAAATAAGAAAGTTGCAGAATTTCATTTTAGTCCAGTGGTCGTAAAATGGAATATGGCCCGTAAAGTGATTTACGGACCGTAAAGTGTCATCGTCCTTCAACATTCCAAAATTTCAAATTTCTGTCAAATGCTTCAAATGGTTAAACACGACCTAGAATACGGACCATAAATTGAAATACGGCCCGTAAACTGCGTCGTAAACTGCCATGATCTTCATCCTGCCTTTTTGGTTTTGATATGCTTAAATACAGTCACGAAGGACGGACCGTAAACCAGAATACGGCCCGTAAAGTGGGGTTTACGACCATTATGCATCCCGACTACTGTTCATAAAAATCAAATTTTGTGATTACTATAAGGGACCCTTCTTATTCATTTCACTTCATTTTCTCATCTACACCACTCAAGAACCCTCTAGAAAATTCTCCAAACACTTCAACCATAAGAATAACAAGGAAATCAATGATCAACAACACCAAATCCATGAAACAAAGTGTGTGAAACTCAAGTGAAGTTCATCCAAATCAAGAAATTCCAAAAGAGGTGAAGTAGGGTTTTAGTGCTAAAGGAATAACTCCACTCTAGGCTTGTTCCACCACCATCTAAGGTAAGTTTCATGACTTTATCATGTTGTTTAAGGTATTGGAAAGCTGAGATGCTTGAATCGTAGAAAGACATGGAAAATGGGTCTTAAATGGGAGAATAGTGTCATAATTGAATGGTAGTCGAATGGAACCATAAACGTTGATGTGCCATGATTATGAATATGTTGTAAATGATGTTTAGACCAGGAAATAAGCATTATATATGAGAAAACATGATAACGAACTATAACCATAAATGTGGATAAAATGGAGAAAAATGGTGGATTTTGCTCAACGTATATGAATGACGATTGTTGATACGATATTGTGAAGTGTTGTTGTAAATGTTTAGGAGTTGAAATAGGACGTGGGAAAAGTAGTAGAAACAAAGGAAATGCTGCCCAATTTTTCCTAGAAATAACGATACGCTCTCATAATCGATTAACTAACGTTAATGCGAATTCTCTCGTGAAGGTAGCGACGTTATATTGGAGGAGAACACGTGAACGATAGCTTAGCGAAACGACAAAGGTATGTGAGGCCAGTCCTTTCTTTCTATGGCATGAATCCTATGACATGATTCTTCTTTCTTCTTCACGACTCTCCTATGCTCCTAAAAGCTAAGAGTGTAAGATCATGAATAATGATACGAGATAAGAGCAATGTCATGAGTTCAGTAGTGATATGATGGAATTCCTTGCTTACACTCACCTTACATACTAATTCCTTCAAAGTGAGGCAGAATGTTTATAAATGTTCATAATGAAATCGAGGGTTCACGACCTTACGTCACCTCGATAAAGTATGGTTATCTTAGAGTCTTTATGCATATGTTATGATGAGCATATTATAATGAGCATGTTAGGATGATATTACACCGCGCCTAGTTGGCCGGGCAGTCACCGCTAAGGCGGGCAGCTTATACACCATGGCCAGTTGGCATGGGCAGACACCACTAGTGGGCGGCATGAGATGGTACCCCGGACGCGGGAGGCTTGGACGAGGGCTAATGTTACTGATTATCACACCGCACCTATATTGTCAGGCAGTTTATATGTACATATGATATGCATACATGACATAATGATAAGCTTAAAAGTAAGTCAGCATGCATTACTTTTCATGTAATTCCCAGTCAGGTACAGTTGCTCCATACTTGATGCCTCTTTTATTTCCTTGATGTATTATTATTGTTCATGCCTCTCATACTCAGTACAATATTCGCACTGACGTCCGTTTTCTTTGGACGCTGTGTTCATGCCCACAGGTAGACAAGGAGGTGAGCTCGATCCAGATTCTTAGTAGCTGCCAGCTGATTGCGAGCACTCCATTGTCCGGAGGTGCTCATGATTATTCTCTTGGTATATGTATATTTTGGGCATGGTGGAGTCTTGTTCCACCTATATGTATAGTATGTCAGTAGAGGCTCGTAGATGCGTAGTGTAGGTTAGATGGTCTCGCAAGATTACTACGGTATATTTGTATTTTATTTTGATAGAAAAAAGGCACATGTATATAAGAGTATTTATATTTTCATATGAAATATGAATTTCCTACGCTTGAGTATAAAAGATGATAAAAAGGGCATTAAATGGGTAAGGTGAGTAGCAGAACGAGTGGTGCTCGGTGGCTAGCCCCGGGTACCCGTCACGGCCCCTAGCTGGGTCGTGACAGCTTTCGTACTTGCCTATCTAAAATGGCAATGGGGACTTCTTCATAAGACAATTGCTTAGTAACTTGGACATCATCTATTGGCACAATTCTAGAAGGATCTCCAATGCACTTACGAAGCATCGATACATGCAAAACTGGATGGACTGACTCCAAATCCGCAGGTATGTCTAATTCATAAGCCACTTGGCCTACCTTGCGTACAATCTCATAAGGTCCAATGTACCGGGGACTAAGCTTGCCCTTTTTTCCAAATCTCATGACGCCCTTCATTGGCGACACCTTCAAGAATACCCAATCTTTCACTTGGAATTCTAAGTATCTTCGATAATTATCTGCGTAGGATTTCTGTCGACTCTGAGCTGTTAATAATTGATCCTGTATAAGCTTGACTTTCTCTATAGCTTGCTGGACCAAGTCTGGTCCTATCAATTTGGTCTCTCCTACTTCGAACCACCCAATTGGAGATCTACACTTTCGCCCATACAAAGCCTCGTATAGGGCCATTTGGATGCTAGAATGATAACTATTGTTATAAGCAAATTCAATAAGTGGTAAGTTATCATCCCAACTACCTCCAAAATCCAATACACATGCCCGTAATATATCCTCAAGAGTCTGAATGGTACGTTCAGCTTGTCCATCCGTCTGCGGGTGAAATGCCATGCTAAGGCTCACCTGAGTCCCCAAACCTTCTTGGAAAGACTTCCAAAAATTGGTTGTAAACTGAGTCCCTCTATCGGAGATAATAGAAACTGGAACACCGTGAAGTCGCACTATCTCTATAACATAAAGCTTTGCATAATCGTCTGCTACATATGTAGTTCTGACTGGTAAGAAATGAGCTGACTTCGTGAGTCTATCCACAATCACCCATATAGAATCATACTTATGTTGAGAACGGGGTAAGACTGTAATGAAGTCCATGTTAATTACTTCCCATTTCTAAGTTGGAATTTCTATAGCTTGCAACAATCCACCCGGCTTTTGGTGCTCAATTTTCACTTGCTGACAGTTAGGACATTGAGCTACGAATTCCGCTATATCTTTCTTCATACCATTCCACCAATATATAGATTTAAGATCATGATACATCTTCGTTGCTCCTGGGTGAACAGAATAACGGAACAATGGGCTTCTCTCAATATTTGATGGCGTAATCCCGCAACATCAGGAACACATAACCTGCCTCGGCATCGGAGAACTCCATTTCGAGAAATCTCAAATGATGACTTCTCCTTCTGAGGGAGTATATTTCCGTAATGAATTAGCATGGGATCTTCGTATTGACGCTCTTCCACTTCCATTACTAGGGACGAGACCGCTGCATTTTTAATGATAGCTTCCATACTACCTGAGTCCACTACTCGAACTCCTAGGCTAGTTAACTGCTGGAGCTCACGAGCCATCTCTCTTTTCTCTGGCTGCACATCGCATAAACTTCCCATGGATCTACGGCTAAGAGCACCAGCCACAACATTTGCTTTCCCGGGACAATACAGGATGTCAACATCATAGTCTTTCAACAATTCCAACCATCGCCGTTGCCGTAAATTCAGTTCTTTCTGCTTGTAGATATATTGAAGGCTCTTATGATCTGTATAAATATCGACGTGGATGCCATAAAAATAATGTCTCCACATCTTCAATGCATGAATTACTGCAGGCAATTCAAGATGATGGGTCGGATAAATTTTCTCATGTTTCCGCAACTGTCTTGAAGCATACGCAATCACCTTACCATGTTGCATCAACACACAGCCTAACCCAACGCCTTAAACGTCACAGTACACAACATAACCTTCCTATCCCTCTGGAAGTGTCAGGACTGGGGAAGAAGTTAATCTATCTTTTAGCTCTGGAAAACTACGTTCACAAGCATCTGTCCATTGAAACTTGGCTGATTTCTGGGTTAGCTTCGTGAGTGGTGCAGAAATGGAAGAAAAGCCTTCTACAAATCTCCTATAATAGTCTGCTAAGCCCAGAAAACTACGGACCTCAGTAGGTGTTGTTGGCCTTGGCCAAGTCTTCAGCGCTTTAATCTTTTAAGTATCTACCTGAATACCATTGGCTGAAATAATATGCCCCAAAAAGGTCACTGAGTTCAACCAAAATTCACACTTAGAAAATTTGGCAAATAACTCTCGAGTTTGAAGAACTCCAAGAACGGTACGCAAATGATCCGTTGGTTCTGCCTCGGACCTAGATTATACCAGGATATCGTCAATGAACACAATAACAAATAAATCTAAGAAGGGCCTGAACACATTGTTCATCAAATCCATAAATACTGTCGATGCATTAGCTAGCCCGAATGACATTACCCGGAACTCAAAATGACCGTATCTGGTTCTGAAGGCCGTCTTAGGAATATCTTTCTCCCTAACTCGCACTTGATGATACCCGGATCTCAAATCTATCTTTGAGAACCATTTGGCGCCTTGTAATTGGTCAAACAAATCATCAATCCTTGGGAGAGGATATTTGTTCTTGGTCATCACCTTATTCAGTTGTCGATAGTCAATACACATTCGCAAGGAGCCATCTTTCTTTCGCACAAACAACACGGGTGCTCCCCACGAGGAAGAACTAGGCCTAATAAAACCTTTTTCAAGAAAGTCCTTCAATTGCTCCTTCAATTCTTTCAACTCCGTGGGAGCCATTCTGTAAGATGGAATAGATATGGACTTTGTATCCAGTAGCAAATCTATAGCAAAATCAATCTCCCGCTCAGGAAGGAGACCTGGAAGCTTTTCCAGGAATACATCCGGAAACTCACTCACCACGGGGACAGACTAAAGAGTTGGCGATTCAGCTTCTACATCATGAACCCGAACTAGATGGTAAATACAACCTTTGGCGATCATTTTCCTTGCCTTGAGATAGGAAATAAATCTACCTTTTGGGGACGCAGTATTTCCTTTCCATTCTAAAACTGGTTCTACCGGAAACTGGAAGCGAACCATTTTCATTCTACAATCGACATTGGCATAGTAAAGAAGCCAACCAATCCATGCCCATGATTACATCAAAGTCCACCATTTTGAACTCATGTAAATCAACATATTACGATGATCACAAATCACAACTACACAATTTCTATATACTCGGCTAGCTATTACCGGTTCCCCAACGGGTGTAGATACCTCAAAAGGTTTGATCGACTCCGGTTTGACCCCAAACCGACTCGCAATATATGGAGTAACATATGACAATGTGGAGCCCAGATCTATCAAATCGTATACATCATGAGAAAATATCGATAATATACCTGTGACAACATTAGGAGAAGACTCAAGATCTTGGCATCCAGCCAAGGCATAAATACGGTGCTGAGGACCGCTAGATCTGGGAGCTCTCCCTGTACCTCTACCATGGCTGACCGGTGCCTGTAAACCTTGCCCCATAGAGCGTATCAATGATGAAGACCCGGCAGCCGATCCTGAAGGCTGGACTCTACCCCTACCACCAACCGAGGGGCAATCACGCATGATATGGCCTGGCCGACCACATGTATACCAAAGCTATGAGCCTAGTCAAAACTGGCCCCAATGTAACTTCTCACACTGGGAAAATCGTGGCACGAGTGGCCTAGCCTGACCCAAATCTCCCCTGAACTGAGAACTCGAAGCCCTGAAACTCTGACTCGGCCCAGAATAAGTAGACCTATCAAATATCTGGCCTGTAAACCGTGGAGGCGCACTAGTCATAGAATGGTCTGAATGCCTAGAAAACTGTTGTCTTGGCCCGCCTTTAAACTCACTTGTTGGACCCAAAGATCTAGCCCTTTTGTTATACCCCCTATCATGCTCACGCTCACTACTTTGTTGTTGTTGGCTTTCTTCCAAATTCTGGGCATGGGCTTGAATGCATGAAATATCCATGTTGTCCTGAAAGGACGCAGTCAAGCACCTATCCATCAAATGTGGCCCTAGGCCTCTCACAAATTGGTGCACACGATCACCCATATCCGCTACCATAGCCGAAGCATACCTAGCCAAAGAGTTGAAGTGAAGACTATACTCTAAAGCACTCATACTTCCTTGCCTAAGATTTAAGAACTTATCGGCTCTAGCTCGCCGAACCTCTTGAGGCAAGTAGTGTCAGAGGAAGGCATCCATGAATTCTTGCCATACCGGGGGAGGTGCATTGACTCCCCGTGAAGCCATACAAACTGTGTACTAATGAACTCCGACACTCCTCAATCTATAGGATGCTAACTCCACCAATTCAATGTCCGAAGCATGCATTAACCGAAATGTCCTCAACATCCCATCAATAAAATTCTGAAGGTCCTCATCCGGCTTCGACCCGAAGAATTACGGAGGGTTCAAGCTCATAAAGTCACGGGCCCATGCACTAACAGCCCTATCACCTTGCCCTATAGTTTGCCGCTGAGTCTGGGCGGCAACCAACTGAGTAAGTAAATGAATGGCCTCTTTTATATCTTGGCCTGAAGCATCCTGTGGAGGAGCTAGAGGTGCTGGAGCTGGGGCTAAGGCTCCCTCATGCTCCTCAGAAATAGGTACTGAGTGAGAGGACTGAGATTGAGCCGCATTCTGGGACTCACTTTCCTCAACAACCATTGGCGGTGCTCTTTCAGCCCGCTTTTCTGCCACTGTCTTGCCCTTTTGGGATGCCGTAGCTTTTAACTTTACAGGCATTTCTGAAATACAAAATACACAGTTAAGGAAAAAGAAATCCTTATATCATGGCTCTATCGCATGATCTTCTGAAGAAAGAAGGTCATTCATTCCTAAATTGCTCGCAGCCACCTGTTTATAAGTGTAGCGCGCAACATACCCATAAACAAGACTCTACTGGACACGACTCATAGACACACCCTAGGACAGAACTGCTCTAATACCACTTTTGTCACAACCCAATCGGAGGGCCATGACGGGCACCCGGTGCTAACCCACCTGGGCACCTGTAATCGTACATTTGTATTTACATCTAGCTGAACCACATAGCTAAATCATAATTTCTATCCACCATTCATGTTAATATCATTGGGCAACAACACATTCATAACATCATTAACAACTATGCCCATATCAATGTACATAAGCCGACGAGGCTATGAAAATGATATACAAAATAAAAGACGACAAGGCTAAGGACATCTAATCATACACAACTGTCTACGAACCTCTGAAAAGAGTATGTCACATCATATAGGCGGGACAGGACCCCGTCATGCCCATAGGTATGTACATAAAAGAATAATACCAAAAGTTGTAGCTCCGGAAGAAATAGAGCTCCTCAATGTAGTCCCTGAATAAGAAGTATACGGATCAAGACTGTCTCCCTGTCCACCTGCGGGCATGACGCAGCATCCACAAATAAATGGACGTCAGTACAAATAATGTACTGAGTATGTAAAGCATAATCAACATCATAGTAGGAGCATAACAGACAACATAAGAAATAGCATAAGATGGGAAAATCAGGGGATAGTAACCATCATCGTAATTAATTACTTGTCTTTCATAGGGACCTTCCATTTCTAGTGCGTGTTTGTGTACATACATATATACATATACAAATATCCATATCTGTATCCGTATTCGTATCCGTATTTATATACATATTCACATCCATAGCATACCCGACCATGAAGGTTCGGTGGTTTCACATACCCGACCATGACAAGGCTAGGTGTCGTACATACCTGGCCCTACCAAGGCTCAGTGTTATCCGTACCCAACTGCAGTGGTGTGTGCGCAATAGGTATCATACCCGACCATATAAGCTCGGTGTTACATAATAGTCATACATACTTAAATCCGTATACGTAGGATTTCATTAGTATCATCGTCATCATTGACATCATCATTTTCGTTATATCTATCCTTAGAGGATCAACTATCATATAAAAGACACAATAGAATCGTGAACGTATTGAGAATCGCAAGCTTTGGTAATCTTAGAGATAGAGTCATTTGGAAGACATTATGAAACTCATAAAAATATACATATAGCAAGGGAACCAGGCCTTAATGAAAGAAGGGTTAGCCTTACATACCTCTTTGTCTCCTTAACTATTTAACGTTCCCCGTTGAAGCTTGAATAATCTTTAATCTCATAAGAATGAGCTTTGGAGAAGGCTATCAACTTATATGAAAACCCTAGCTTCAATATCCAAAGAATTCTTGGAGTTTATTAACCCTAGCAAGGCTTCTAACACATGGGTATCTTGATTCTTGCCTCTTCATATTAAATCTCCCTTGGATTTTGGCTTGGATTAGTTTATGGAGTGGAAGAGAGAGTTTTTGGTGAGCCTTTGGATCTGATTTGGTGAAAATGAAACGTCCATTTCTTTAAACCCTCCGGAATTCTTTGGTTCAAAGCCGGAAGAGGACCCTCGGGATTTCATTGATAGTATGTTGAGGACGCTTCGATTGATACATGCTTCGGACACCGAATCGGTGGAGTTAGCGTCATATAGATTGAGAGATGTCTCGATCCAATGGTATACAGTCTGGATGGCTTCACAGGGAGCCAATGCACCTCTCCCGGTATGGCAAGAGTTTGTTGATGCTTATCTCCGACATTACATGCCTCCAGAAGTTCGGCGAGCTAGAGCCGATAAGTTCTTAAATTTGAGGCAAGGTAGCATGAGTGCTCTAGAGTATAGTCTACACTTCAATTCTTTGGCTAGGTATGCTTCGGCCATGGTAGCGGATATGGGTGACCGGGTACACCGATTTGTGAAAGGCCTAGGGCCACATTTGATGGATAGATGCTTGACTGCGTCCCTTCAGGATGGTATGGATATTGCACGCATTCAGGCCCATGCTCAAAACTTAGAAGAAAGCCTGCAACAGCATAGAAGGGAACGTGAGCAAGATAGGGGCCATAGCAAGAGGGCCAGATCTTTGGGTCCGATGAGTGATATTAGAGGTGGGCACAGGCAGCAGTTTCCCGGGTATTCAGGCTACTCTATGACCAGGGCACCTCCACGGTTTTCAGGCCAGAGATTTGATAGATCTACTCGTGCGGGGCCGAGTCCTAGTTCTTCAGGGTCCCAGTTTAGAGGTGATTCGGGTCAGGCAAGGCCGCCCGTGCCACGATGTTCCCAGTGTGTGAAGTTGCATTGGGGTCAATGCCGATCGGGTTCAGATGGTTGCTATTCATGTGGTTGGCCAGGCCATATCATGCGTGATTGCCCCTCGGTTCATGGTAGGGGTAGGACCCAGCCCTTAGGGTTAGTAGCCGGATCTTCATCTTTTATGCGCCCTATGGGGCCAGGTTCACATGCGCCAGTTGGCCATGGTAGAGGCAGAGGGAGAGCTCACACTTCTAGCGGTCCTCAGCACCGTATTTATGCTTTGGCTGGACGCCAAGATCTTGAGTCTTCTCCTGACGTAGTCACAGGTATACTATCAGTATTCTCTCATGATGTATATGCTTTGATTGATCCGGGCTCCACATTGTCCTATGTTACTCCATATATTACGAGTCGATTTAAAGTCGAGCCGGAGTCGATCAAACCTTTTCAGGTGTCTACACCCGTGGGTGAATCGGTAATAGCTAGCTGAGTATATAGAGATTGTGTAGTTGTGATATGTGACCGTCGTACTATAGTTGACTTGCATGAACTAAAGATGGTAGATTTTGATGTCATTATGGGCATGGATTGGCTGGCTTCTTGTTATGCCAATGTTCACTGTAGAATGAAGATGGTTCGTTTCCAGTTTCCGGGAGAACTAGTTTTAGAATGGAAAGGGAATACGGCTTCACCAAAAGGTAGGTTTATTTCCTATCTAAAGGCAAGGAAGATGATCACAAGGGGATGTATTTATCACCTAGTGCGAGTTCAAGATATGGAAGCTGAATCGCCAACCCTTCAGTCAGTTCCCATAGTAAATGAATTTCCGGATGTGTTCCCGGGAGACCTTCCAGGCCTTTCTCCCGAGCGGGAGATTGACTTTGCTATTGATTTGTTGCCAGACACTAAGCCTATATCTATTCCTCCTTATAGAATGGCATCTGCAGAATTGAAGGAGTTGAAGGAGAAATTGAAAGATTTGCTTGATAAAGGCTTTATTAGGCCTAGTTCATCCCCGTGGGGAGCGCCCATATTGTTTGTTCGAAAGAAAGACGGCTCCTTGAGAATGTGCATTGATTATCGGCAATTGAATAAGGTGACGATTAAGAATAAATATCCTCTTCTGAGGATTGATGATTTATTTGATCAATTGCAAGGCGCCAAATGGTTTTCAAAGATTGATTTGAGGTCCGGGTATCATCAAGTGATAGTTAGGGATAAAGATATCCCTAAGACAGCCTTCAGAACAAGATATGGTTATTTCGAGTTCTGGGTGATGTCATTTGGGCTAACTAATGCACCGGCAGTATTTATGGATTTGATGAACAATGTGTTTAGGCCCTTCCTGGATTTATTTGTGATCGTATTTATTGATGATATCTTGATGTATTCTAGATCCGAGGCATAACATGCGGATCATTTGCGCACTGTCCTTGGAGTTCTTTGAACTCGAGAGTTGTTTGCAATGTTTTCCAAATGTGAGTTTTGATTGAACTCAGTGACATTTCTGGGGCATATTGTTGCAGCCAATGGGATTCGAGTGGATAGTTAAAAGATTAAGGCCGTGAAAACATGGCCAAGGCCCACAACTCCTATAGAGGTTCGTAGCTTTCTGGCTTAGCAGGTTATTACAGGAGATATGTTGAAGGTTTCTCTTCTATTTCTGCACCGCCCACAAAGTTGACCCAAAAATCAGCTAAGTTTCAGTGGACAGATGCTTGCGAACATAGTTTCCAAGAGTTGAAGGATAGATTGACTTCTGCCCCAGTCTTGACACTCCCAGAGGGATTGGAAGGATATGTCGTTTATTGTGATGCTTCAGGTGTTGGGCTAGGCTGTGTATTGATGCAACGTGGTAAAGTGGTTGCGTATGCTTCAAGGCAATTGCGGAAACATGAGAAGAGTTATCCGACCCATGATCTAGAATTGGCAGCAGTGGTTCATGCGTTAAAGATATGGAGACATTATTTATATGGTGTCCATGTGGATATCTACACAGATCATAAGAGTCTCCAGTACATCTTTAAGCAGAAAGAGTTGGATTTGCGGCAACGACGATGGTTGGAACTGCTAAAGGATTATGATGTTGATATTTTGTATCACCCTGGAAAGGCAAATGTTGTAGCTGATGCTCTTAGCCGTAGATCGATGGGAAGTTTATGTGATGTACGACCAGAGAAGAGGGGAATGGCTCGTGAGCTCCAGCAGTTAGCTAGCCTAGGAGTTCGAGTGGTGGACTCAGGTAGCAGGGGAGCTACTATTCAGAATTCAGCAGTCTCTTCGTTAGTAGCAAAAGTGAAAGAGTGACAATATGAAGATTCCATGCTAATGCAGTACAGAGATACACTCCCCCAGAAAGAGGAGTCATCATTTGATATTTCAAGAGACGGAGTTCTCCGCTGTCGAGGTAGGTTATGTGTTCACGATGTGGCAGATTTACGCCACCAAATAATGAGGGAAGCCCATTGTTCCCGCTACTCTATCCACCCCAGAGCGACGAAAATGTGTCATGACCTTAAGTCTATATATTGGTGGAATGGAATGAAGAAAGATGTAGCGGAATTCGTAGCTCAATGTCCAAATTGCCAGCAAGTGAAAATCGAGCACCAAAAGTCGGGTGGATTGTTGCAAGCTATAGAAATCCCAACTTGGAAATAGGAAGTGATTAACATGGACTTCATTTCAGGCTTACCCCGTTCTCGACGTAAGTATGATTCCATATGGGTGATTGTGGATAGACTCACAAAGTCAGCTCATTTCTTACCCGTCAGAACGACGTATGTGGCAGAACATTACGCAAAGCTATATGTTAAAGAGATAGTGAGACTCCATGGTGTTCCAGTATCTATTATCTCCGATAGAGAGACTCAATTTACAGCTAATTTCTGGACGTCGTTCCAAGAGGGTTTAGGGACCCAAGTGAGCCTTAGCACGGCATTTCATCCACAGACCGATGGACAAGCTGAACATACTATTCAGACTCTTGAAGAAATGTTACGAGCATGTATGATAGATTTTGGAGGAAATTGGGATGATCATTTGCAACTCATTGAATTTGCTTACAATAACAACTATCATTCTAACATTCAAATGGTACCGTATGAAGCTTTATATGGGCGAAAGTGTAGATCCCCAATCGGGTGGTTTGAAACAGGAGAGGCTAAATTGATAGGGCCAGATTTGGTCCAGCAAGCTGTAGAGAAAAGTTAAGCTCATACAAGATCGGTTGTTAGCAGCCCAAAGTCGCCAAAAGTCCTATGCGGATAATCGTCGAAGAGACTTGGAGTTCAAACTGAAAGACTGGGTATTCTTGAAAGTGTCGCCTATGAAGGGTGTAATGAGGTTTGGCAAAAAGGGGAAGCTTAGTCCCCGATACATTGGGCCGTATGAGATTGTACGAAAAGTGGGCAAGGTAGCCTATGAATTAGATCTACCTCCGGATTTGGAGTCACTCCATCCGGTTTTCCATGTCTCGATGCTTCGGAAGTGTGTAGGAGATCCTACTAAGATCGCGCCAATAAGTGATGTACATGTGACAGAAAAGTTATCTTATGAAGAGATACCCATTGCCATAATAGATAGGCAAGTACAGAGGCTTAGAAACAAAGAAGTGGCCTCAGTTAAGGTTTTATAGAGAAGCAGTAAACGAGAAGAAATGACATGGGAAGCGGAAGAAAGTATGCGATCCAGATACCCTCATTTATTTCAACCCTCGGAAGAAGTCCAAGATGAGACGTCAAGATTTTAAGGTATGTATGTTTTCCTTTTATGCTTTTTGGGTCGTGCGTGGCCAAATTTGTATGCTATTGTGTTGTGGCCCTGTGAGGCATCGATATTATGGGTTGTTGTGACAGGATGGTAGTGCCATATTATAGGGAAAACTCTGGCGAAATTTTTATAGAATCCCCGAAGACTTCAACATTCGAGGACGAATATTCTTAAGGGGGGAAGAATGTTACACCTCGGAAAATCTTCCGTTGGTACGCAAGTGAATGAACTAGTGATGAGTACGAGTGTACGATGTTTCCGCGAGTAAGAAATAACATTTGACGACCCTAAGTGGGATTCCGAAGGCAATCGCAATAAGAGCGAGGTTATGCTCCATAATGAATAATTATAGGTTTTGAAAATGTGAAAAGTTGCAAGTTTGCATTCCGGGCAGTTGGTCATAAAATGAAATACGGACCGTAAAGTGGTATACGGTCCGTAAACTGCCATGTCGTATTTTGGCTTCCAAAACTTCAAATTTCTGCCAAATGAGCAAATGGTTAAAAATGACCCAAAATACAGATCGTAAAGTGGTTTACGGCCCGTAAACTGCGTCCGTAAATCACCACATCTCAGTTTGAGTTTCTGGTTCTGATATGATTAAATATGACCATGAAGGACGGTCCGTAAACTGGAATACGGACCGTAAACAAAGTTTACGACCACTGTGCACTTCAAATTAGATTTTTAAGTCATTAAATAAGGGGACCAAGGCTTATTTCATTTCACTTCTACATCACACCCCTTCTCTCTAGAACATCTCTTTACATATATTCCACAAGTTTTCAAAGATTATTAAGGATCAACAACACAAATCAAGTGAATCAAGTGTGAGCAAACCCATTAAGATCATTCAAAGTCAAGAGATCCAAATGGAGATAAACTAAGGTTTTGCTCAAGGTGGAGTATTATCAACTAAAGCTTGTTCCTAAAACATTTAAGGTAATATTCATGATATTTCTATGTTGTTTAAGGTAGTTAAGAGTTGAAATACTTGGATTGTAGAAGAGTATAGAAAAATGAGTCATGAATATGGAATAGTGTCATTTTGAGAAATAGTATGAATTGAGCTATGGGTCTTGATGTATTAAGAGGTAAATACGATATAAATGATGTTGAGAACATGAGATGAACAATGTATGTAAATGGACGTCGTGTGAGTTATGGCCATGGTTATGGATGAATTGAATGTAAGTCTAGAAATATGGATAATGTGAATGAGTAATGGCTATTGTTATGGCATCGTGAATTTATTATTGACGTTTGGGAGTTGAGATACGTTATGGAGGAGATGCTGTCCGATTTTCTCTAGAATTAGTCATATATGCTAGCTATCGATTCTAACGATAGTATGACCTTTAATGAAGGTAGAAACGCAAGCGTTGAAAGAGAACGTGCAAGTGATATATATTCGAATGAAAAGGTATGTAAGGCTAACCCTTCTTTCATAAGGCATGGTTCTTTGGCCAAACTTCTAAATATCCTATAAGACTATGATTCCTTCAAATGATTTGATCTTCCGAGCTAGTAAGCTCACGATGCTTAATATGCTACGATTGTACTAAGTTCCTCATATGCCGAGTAGGCCTATAAGATAGATGTAATGATAATGATGATGATAGTGATAATGATAGTAATGATGATGAGAATAATATGATGCTAAAGATGCCTATGAGCTATTATATGTATGTGTGCCTGTGAAGGGATATAACAAGACCCCGAGCTTATGATGCCGGGTAGAATGTATGTATATGAATATGTATAGAGTATGTAAATGATTACGTAACGAGCGCGCACTTCTGCAGAAGATACGGATAACCCTGAAGCCTTGGTAGGGCCAGGTAGGTATAACCTTGAGCCTTGGTTGTCCAAGTATGTATGAAACACCGATCCTTCATGGTCGAGTACGCTATACAAAGGCTATATGTAGATGTATATATATGATATCAATATGAGTACGAATATTCTTAGTATATGTAAATGTTGCGTAAAGGCTATGTATATGCAATGTATATGAGATGTAGACGATATGAATATGAGTATGAATACGAATGAATAAGACTATGTATACGGATACGCGATAAGAAAGAAACGTCCCTATGGAAAGCAAGTAAGTGCCATGGCGACGATGCTATTGTTTTCCCTTCTATGTTGTTTCATATGTTATCTATTACGCTTTTATATTGATGATGATCATGCTTTACTTACTCGGTACATTCCTCGTACTGACGTCCTTTTGTTTGTGGACGCTGCGTCATGCCCGCAGGTGGCTAGGGAGACAGATTTGATTCGTAGCTACATTCTCAGTGATTACATAGCGGAGCTCCATTTCATTCGGAGCCATAGCTTTGGGTACTTATTCCTTTGTGTACATAGTATGGGAATAGCGGGGTCCTGTCCCGCTTATGTGTTATGTTATACTTTCCTTAAAGGCTCGTAGTCACGTGTATATGGGTAGATATGTCTGGCCTTGTCGGCCTATATTTTGTATATCATTTTTTGGTCCTCGTCGGCCCATGTATATTGATGTGGCATAAATGCCTATGATGATATAAAGAATCTTGTTGTCCAAGGGGACTAGTATGATGGATGAATAGAAATGTATGTTTTAAATAAATGGCTCACCTAGATATTATGCAAAATTCTGTCAAGGGGTGCCCGGGTGGGATAGCACCGGGTGCTCGCCTTGACCCCTTAGTTGGGTCGTGACAAAAATCCTGTCCGAAAAGTTTGCCAAGTTTTACCAAAGTTCCCACAAACTCAATTCCTTTATTTGCTTGTTCTTAAATCCTTCCATAGCTCATTTCATGGGCTTAAACCTGCATAACCATAATATGGGAACATGTAATCTCATATATCCTAAGGTAACTCCCGTTTACACGATTAGGACAACTAACGCCTAACGAATCTTAATGGACGAAACTATGAGGTGTAACAGTGATTGACTTCCAAGGTAGCTGGGATGATCATTTGACTCTTATCCACTTTTCCTATAACAACAGTGTCACGACCCGGCTAGGGGGCCGCGACGAGCACCCGGTGCTACCCCACCCGGGCACCCCCTTATCGTACATAACATAACATCTAGGTGAACCATAAGTCAATTCGTGCTTTTCTTATCGTTAATCATATTGATCCCATTAGACGACCATTATCATTTAACATATCATAGGCATTTATGCCACATCATAAGTACAAGGCCGACGAGGCCAACAAAATATATACAAAACATGGGTCGACATGGCCGAACATCTCTACCCACATACACGTGACTACGAGCCTCTAAGAGTATTGACATATCGTATGAGCGGGACAGGACCCCGCTATGCCCATAATTATGTACACAAAAGAATGAGTACCCAAAAGCTGCGGCTCCGAAGAAATGGAGCTCTGCTATGCAATCTCTGGATAAGCAGCTATGGATCAAGCCTGTCTCCCTGTGCACCTGCGGGCATGACGCAGCGTCCACAAACAAAAGGACGTCAGTACGAATAATGTACTGAGTATGTAAAGCATGATCAACATCGATATATATTTAAGCATAATACATAACAGAAGAAATAGCGTAGGAGGGGAGACAATAATGTCATCGTCATGGCACTTACTTACCTTTCGTAGGGACTTTCCATTCCTCATACGTACTCGTATGCATACATCATCATCCGTATTCCATAATAGTTCTCGTACCATAATTGTGCTCACATTCGTATTTATAGTCTTATCACATTCATATTCATATTATATACTTAGTCATACACTTATATACATACATAGCGTGCCCGACCATAAGGTTCGGTGTTTCATACGTACTTAGCCAACCAAGGCTCAATGTTATTTCTACCTGGCCCTACCAAGGCTTCAGGGTTATCCGTACCATCTGCAGAGGTGTGCGCGCGTTACGTAATCATATACATACTTTATACATAATCATATACATATATCCTACCCGGCGTTATAAGCTCGTGGTATCATTATAGCCCTTCATAGGCACATATAAGTATAATAGCCCGTAGGTACCTTTGGCATCATTATTATTATTATCGTCATCACTATCATCATCGTTATTTCTACATCTATATCTTAGGCTTACTCGTCATATGAGGGGCATAGTACAATCGTAGTACATGTTAAGGATCGTGAGCTTATGAGCTCGGAATGTCAATCACTTGAATACAACATACTCATATAGAGGAATTAGAAATTTGGCCAAGAACCATGCCTTATGAAAGAAGGGTTAGCCTTACATACCTTTTCATCGGACTATTCTACACTTGCACATTTCCTTCCAATGCTAGCGTCTATACCTTCATTAGTATCATAACAATGGCCATTAGTCATTCACATCATCCACATTTTCTAGATTTCTCAATTTGCTTCTAATTCTCCCATATTTATGGTCATGACCTCCAACTTCGTCCATTCGTCTAAAGTGTCGAGTTCATGATCTTAGTACCATTTATAATACATTCATATCGTAACACAACAACATTCATAATTCAATTCAAACTATTTCTCAAAATGTCACTATTCACCATTCATGACCTAGTTGACCACATTTTCTACAATCCATGTATTTTAATTCTCCAATACCTTAAACATCATGTAAAAATCATGAATCTTACCTTAGAAGTTGTAGGAACAAGCTTTGGTTGATAATACCCTACTTTGAGCCAAACCCTAGTTTTTCTCCATTTGCATTTCTTGACTTGAATGGTATTTAATGGCTTGCTTACACTTGATTCACTTGTTTATGTCATTGGTGACTTATAATCCTTGAAAACTTATGAAATAAATGTAGAGAGATGATTCTAGAGAGAAGTGGTGTAATGTGGAAATGAAATAAAACAAGTCTTGATCCTCATATTTAATGAATTAAAAATCTGTGATGGGTGAACAGTGGTCGTCCATGGAGGTTTACGGTCCGTATTTCAGTTTACGGACCGTCCCTCGCGGTCGTCTTTAAGCTTAAGCAAAACCAGAAACTTAAGGCTGCAAGCATGGTGATTTACGACCATGGTTTAAGGGCCGTAAATCACTTTATGGTCCGTAAACCTGGTCATATTTTACCATTTCTCGGCTGGGCAGAAAGCTGAAGCTTTTTGCATGGCAGTTTACAACTGCCAGTTTACGGACCGTATAGCAATTTACGGTCCATATTTTGCAATTTACGACCACTGGGCAGTTGCAATTCTGCAACTTCTCATATTTCTTAGACTTCTCATTTTAATCACCCCCGTCCATGCACATGCGTTGCTCACCTTGTATCTCATCTTAACTTAGCCAACTTCCTCGTCTCACATCGGATACTTTCGAAATCCCGCCTAAGGTCATCAAACGTCGTTTCTTGCTCATGGACATCATGCACTCATATTCATCACTAGTTCATTCTCTTGCGTACCAACGGAAAAATTTCCGAGGTGTAACAAACAGTTACCATTCCAGTATTCAGATGGCTTATTATGAGGCCTTATATAGGCGAAGATGTAGGTCGCCCATAGGATGGTTTGATGTCAGGGAGAATTAGTTAGTAGGCCCAGACTTAATCCAACAAGTAGTTCATAAGGTGAAAGTGATTCGAGAAAGATTTCTAACAACTAAGAGTCGATAGAAATCCCATGTGGATAATCGGCGACGTAAGCTAGAGTTTGAGATTAGCGATTGGGTGTTCCTGAAAGTTTCGCCTATGAAGGGAGTGATGAGGTTTAGCAGGAAGGGTAAGTTGAGCCCTCAATATATTGGGCCATATAAGATCATTCGTACTGTGGGCACGGTAGCATATGAGCTAGGATTGCCTTCCGAGTTGGGGTCAGTACATCCGGTATTTTATGTGTCTATGCCTTATAAACGTATTGAAGATCCTTCAAGAGTTGTACCAATGGATGATATCCATATGACCGAGCAGTTATCATACGAAGAGGTTCCAGTGGCTATATTGGACAGGCAGGTTCGTCCGTTACGAACCAAGAATATAGCTTCAGTTAAAGTTCTATGGAGGAATAAGAATATTAAGGAGGTGACTTAGGAAGCAGAAGAGGCAATGAAGATTAAGTACCCGCATTTGTTTCCATCAATACAAGAGGTTCAGTCTGAGGCATTATCACCCCCAGGTATTATTCCATTTTCAGTTATCGTGATTGGTCGTATGAGGCCATGGTATTGTATGTTGTAATATGTGGCCCTGTGTGGCATCGTTTAGGTTGCTGTGTGCAGGTTGGATGGGTATGTGTATAGGGGAAACTCTGCCAAAATTTTTATAGCCCATAATTGTTTGAACATTCGGGGACAAATGTTCCTAAGGGAGGTGGGGGTGGGGGGAGAATGTTACGCCTCACTTCATTGATTTATTCTGACCACCTCTTCTTTTTCTATGATAGTATCTATCGTTCAAAGTTGGAAGAAAGAAGGAATCACTCAATTTCTTGGCTGCTATGCTAGAATATATTAAATATCGTGCAAATCCTTTCTATACTAATCTAATGTAGAACCATACTCTCTCTATTACATTACTCTATTTATTTTTTATTGTTTTCATATTTCATCATCAATTTTTGTATAAGATAGGTTGATTGAAGAAGTTCTATTTAATTAATAAAATATCCTCTCTTTTTTTGTTTGTCCACCACGTCGTATATTATACGTAAGCGGGGTGGGGGTAAGGTAAAGGGTTTCTGATACATCTGGAAAAATAGAAACCAAGACTAGGAATTTTTAACAAACAGGATCAAGAATCACGTTCTCATCGTAGTAGAACCTATGGTTTTATAGTCGGGTATGCCTTTGGAATTGAGACTCGTGTCCGGGTTTTGGAGATAAAAAGTGCCTTATCCCGTGTACAAAGATACCAGTAGGTATTCTTGGCAATTTACAGAGTTAGAAGTTGAACGAATCGAATCGATGCGGTCTGAGCTGAAACTGAGAAATCTGCAGACACCAGTCATCGTCGACGGGTCGTCGACATAGTCGATGGGCCGTCGTTGTGCGGCGTCGACATGGTTTCGCAGCTAGAAATCTGTAGGCGTAGGTCGACGGGCAAGTCGATGGGCCGTCGACACGTCGACGGGTCGTCGACCCGTCCGTCGAACCGCACCGCTGGAACTATTTAATTTCCAAGTATAAATATGTGGTTCACTACCTTATTACTTATTTTCCTCCATTCCAAATCAGAGAAACCGTAATATTTTCTCTCCCAATATTTTTCATCATTATTAGTGGAGATTTGGTAAGGTCCGAGCCCTGTGGACCCGTGCTTGTCAAGAAAAAGGTTGATTCTAGGGTTTTTTCAAGGCTGTGAAGCTTAGGAAGCTGGAGTTGAAGTGATTATTGGAATCTTAGACCCCTCAGTGTATGTGAATGATCTCTACCATTGTATTTGAGTTAATTATCAAGAGTTTTAGTGATTTTAAGTAAAGAGAGGGTATTAGTGGAAGTGGTAAGTTGATGAAGGGCAAGGTAGTGATTTGAGGCTATTTTAAGAGATGACTGGGGATAAATTTGAGTATATATTTATATAAGTGTTGTTATTGTTGATGTGGTTGATGTTGGATAGAATAGGAAGTTGAAGGGTTGTTGAGCTTATAAGGGAAATGTTGCCCATAATTTGTCAAGCTCTATTAGTATTTAAAATGATTAGTAAGCGAGGTAAATAGTCTAATTAAGGCCTACGTTATCTTTGTCACACCCTTATCTTGATAGGGCATGATGAGCACCCGACTCTCATCAGAGTCGAGCGAACCCTTAAACGTTCGCTTTACCAAAACCTGTCATTTCAAAAACTTTTAAATACATGAAACTTTTTCACATAGAGATCGTTATCCTTATAACGATCATGTAAACTTCAATCAAATAAGTACTTTAACCCAATTGAAATCATCTAAAATACATGCTCTTTTAACGTACACAAATGATTCGCACTTCTCGACGCCCTATCCACAGGACACTATCTGCAAAGTCTCTAACATATACAAAATACCATGACATAAGTACTTTGACCCGACAACACTCCGAACTGAGATGGAGCTCGCCAATCCCGCGGGAACACCTTCTAGCAAAGTCTTCTACTCATCTAGGTGTACCTGATGTTATATCCACTACCGGTTAAGATTGGAAAGTCCTAATACAACGACATTTGGAAAAGAAGGAAAGTGAGTAGATGGAAGGTAAGGATATCAAAATGTCGGAAAAAGGTGAAAGGTAAGAAACCTCAGTAAGTAAAGTACAGCGAGGAAACGACTAAAGAGGTTTTGCAATGGCAGGACCGATAGCAAGCATGATGAAGAGGGAAGTCAACTCGAAAAAAAAAAGAAAAAAAAAGAGAAAGAAAAGTGAAATTGGACTAAATTCAGGTATATTATGAAACAAACATGGGAAAGGAGGCATGACAAAATAATAAAGGAACTAAGCCAACGGAAGGTGAAATCGTGGAAGTAGGTGACGACAAGGTCGCAAGAAACGGATTCAAGGATGTAACTAAAAGGGATGGACATTTAAGGAATTAAAAGATCCGCTTGATGGATAAACCAAAATGACAGATAAGTACGTCAGACTATGGGAGGACTTATTAACTGAAAAATAGGCAAAGGTTAAAAGTAGAAGGAAAAACCCAAAGAAAAGTATTGAAAGGTATCATGTTTGATTGGAGCAAGCGGGTGCTAATTAAACCGCGTGGAACTGGCAACATGAAGGCTCTTATTGGAAATAGAGACGAATGAGGGTTACAGACAAAGGAAGGAATGAAAGGATTCGAATTCACTGCATGACTGGAGATCTGGTTATTTCCGACAGACTTCAGAATACACTCCTAATTTGTTAGCCGAACTAAGGATCAGAACCTATAAGAGTAAACTGAAGGAAATGAAGCATTAAAGGAAAGGTTTGAGATATTTTTGAATACATGTACAAGAATTGTCGTTAGATAGCCAAGGCCCAGAAATCCAATTGGAGGAAAGAGAAATCAAACGAGATGTTTCGGTGTTAAACTAGTCGAAAGACAAAGTACCGCAAAGATTGATTCGATTGCTGCAGAAAGCAAATGAGGATAAATGTGATTAGCCTTGAGGTTATCCTTAAGGAAGTAAGAATAAGAATAAGAAAAATTCAACTTTAAGAAAATAAAGGCTTGGGTCATCTAGGAAACGTAAGGAAGACACGTGGAGATTGAAGGGAACAAAAAGAAGATGAAACAAAAGGGTTGGATAAAAGTATGTGGTAAATATGGCATGAAAGGGCATGCAAGAATGTAAACAACGAAAGCTGAAGAGGCAATGAGAACGATAAAGTATAAACAGTTAGTAGACAGACATGTAATGCGAAAAGGGACGATTTTGAGTAAAGGCATAAATTTTGGCCACAAAAGAAGAAAAATTGACTGCATAATTTGGATAAATTCAGTTTCAATGAGAAAGTAAGTAAAGTAATTACTAACAAGTATAAGTAAGAACATTGACGTCTACCTAAGCATTCGAGGACGAATGTTTTAAAAAGGGGGGCGGGGGAGGATGTTATACCCCGCATTTTCAGAGCATAAGCATGACACGTGCTTCCTCAAAAAAAAAATTGATTGATAATTATGTTGTTGCTACATAATTTAAACTCATGTTGATAGTGTTGTATCCCGTATTTTAGTACGTCGGATTATTTGTAAGCTGAGGTGGGGCTCACACGTCGATATTTTTTTTGGACATGTGACAAATTATATGAAGCACATATGTGAAGTTAAACACAACTCAAGAAGGACCCTTGAGCCAAATCGAAGTGGAAGTCCTCCAAACAAATATTTTTAAGTAACGTTTTCGGGTGATCTGACTTCGAGGGGCAAACACGGTATTATACGTTTGGAATTCGGAAAAATACCAAGAAATAGAAGTTGTAGATCATTGAATTATCTTTCCAACAATAGGTCGTGGGTCCACAGGTGACGTCGGGACAAGGAGATATGGACATGTTAAGGAAGAAAGGTCAGTGGGCTAGGCCCAATCCGAGCCCAACCGGGTTAGGCCCATGACCCATGTTTATTTAAGTGAAACTTCAGCCCTTTTCTCCTCAATTTTCATACCAAAACACCAGAAAATTTTGGAAAAAGAGAAAGAGGAGCCTTGGAGAGAAGAAAAACCAATTTCTCCGTACTTGTATGATGAGTGGAATGATGAAGAGTTTGAGTGAATGATGTTTTATTAAGTCGGGAATGGCTAATTAAGAATTTTTGGAAAATGAGAAAGTCGCGGAAAATTTTCTGTCCAGTGGTCGTATATGGCATTATACGGCCCGTAAAGTGATTTACGGACCGTATCATGCAATCGTCCTCCAGCTTGTCAAAAATCCCAACATTCTGTAAATGTTGAATATGGTTAAATACGACCCAGTTTACGGCCCGTAAACTGGTTTACGGACCGTAAACCAGGTCATGAACTGCCATGTTCCTCAGCCAAACTTTCTGTTTCTGGGATGATTAAAAACAACCATGGAGGACGGATCGTAAACCACAATACGGTCCGTAAACTGCAATTTACGACCACTGTTCATCCCGACAATTTTTCATTAAAGACCAGATTTTGAATTATTAAAAGAGAACTTAAGCCTCAATTCACGTCATTTCCTTCCACACAACTCAAGAACATTCTAGAACTCTCCAAATATTTCCTCCACAAGAATTCAAGAGAATCAAAGGAGATATCAAGATTATCAACACCAAATTCATAAAAATAAGTGTAAGAACACATCAAAGGATCATCTAAGTCAAGAAATCCCACAAAGGGTGGAACTAGGGTTTTGGTTAATTGAAGTATTTCAACTTAAGGATCTTTCAACCATCATCCAAGGTAAGTTTCATGATTATTCCATGTTGTTTGAAGTATTGGAAAGCTTAGACACTTGAAATGTAGAAGAACATAGAAATGGGTCATTATTGAGTGAATAGTGACATAAATGAATGATAGTGGAATTGAACTATGAATATTGAAGTGTTGTGAGTACTAATACGTTATAAATGATGTTTATATCATGAAACAAGCATTAAATGCATGAAAACGCAAGGATGAGCTAGAAGTAGACATAAGGGAAAATTGGAGGAAAATGGTGGATTTTGCCAAATGTACGTAAATGACGATTGTCGATGACGATATTGCGAGTAATATTATGAATGTTGGGAGTTGATATAAAACATGAGAAAAATGGTATGAGCAAAGGAAGCGTTGTCCGACTTTTCCTAGAATTAGCGATGCGTTCTTGTAGTTAGTTTACTAATGTTGATACGGATTCTCTTATGAAGGTAACGACGTGAGATCGACGGAGAACAAGTGAGCGATATCTTAGCTAAACGACAAAGGTATGTGAGGCTAGTCCTTCTTTCTAATGGCATGAATCTTTTAGCTTGAATCCCTATTCCTTTCATGAGTTCTTACATTCTAAGAAATTAAAAGCTTATGCCTATGAATGTCTATATGAGATAAGTATTTTATGATAAGCATATTACTATGAGCATTTACATTGAGACTGTCATGAGCATTTCACACCGGGCCTAGTTGGCCGGGCAGACACTGCTTCGGCAGGCGGCAATACGGATACACCACGACCTACGGGCGTGGGCAGACGCCACTAGTGGGCGGCATGAGATGGTACCCCGGACGCGGGAGGCCTGGACGCGGACTAATATTATTGATTATCACACCGTTCCGACATGGACGGGCAGCTTGCATATGATGCATACATGTCATGATGATGAGTATGAGTAAGATAGCATGCATTACTTCATTTATGATTATCAGTCAGATCCGGATGTCTCATGTTTACGTTACCCTCATATTATTGATGTTTCCTTTCATTATGTATGCCTCTCATACTCGGTACAATATTCATTCTGACGTCCTTTCTTCGGACGCTGTGTTCATGCCCACAGGTAGACAGGGAGGAAAGCTTGGCCCAGGTCCTCAGTAGCTGTCAGCTGATAGATAGTACTCCATTGTTCAGAGGTGCTTATGGCTATTCTTTTGATATACATTCATATATGCATATTTTGGGCATGACGGAGTCTTGTTCCGTCTATGTATTCATTATGTTAGTAGAGGCTCGTAGATACGCAGTGTGGGTTAGATGGTCTCACAAGAGGTTTTCATATGTATGTATATTATTTTGATGGCCAGGAGGCAAATGTATATAAAGTACTTATGTTTCGATTAAAAATGATTTTCCTACAATTGGTATGTAAAATTGATAAAAGAGTATTAAATGAGCGAGACAAGCAGTAGAGTAAGCGGTGCTCGGTAATTGCTCCGGGTACCCGTCGCGCCCCTAGTTGGGTCGTGACAGAAGTGGTATCAGAGCATTTCGCCCTAGGAAGTGTCTACGAGCCGTGTCTAGTAGAGTCTTGTTTATGGTGTGTTGCGCGCCACGCTAATAAACAAGTGGCTACAGGTCATTTAGGAAAATGACCATCTTTCTTCTCATGAGATCGTGCGATAGAGCCATGTCTAGGATTATATCATTCCTAAAAGTGCGTTATGGTTTCAGAAAAATGCCGCCGAAAGGAAAAGCTACTGCTGCCCAGAAAGGCAAAGCTATGACAAAGAGGCAGGCGGAAAGAGAGCCTCCGGCAAATGTAGAGGAAAGTGAATCGCAAAGTGAGGCCGCGCCTAATGAAGAAGAGCAGGGAGGAGCCTCAGCTCCGATTCCTCCACCGGGTGCTTCGGGTCAACAAGTGTCTGAGGCTATACATTTATTGACACAGTTGGTTGCCGCTCAGGCACAACGACAGAATGCGGGCCCAAGTAATCGTTCGGCTAGTACAAGAGCCCGTGATTTCCTTACTCTAAACCCTCCAGAATTTTTCGGGTCGAAGCCGGATGAGGACCCACAAGTTTTTATCGATGAGATGTTGCGGACGCTGAAACTTATGCATGCTTCTGAGACCGAATCCGTGGAGTTGGCCTCATATAGACTTCGCGATGTGGCGGTACTGTGGTATAAGAACTCGGTGATAACAAGAGGGGAGAATGCACCACCTCCCGTGTGGCAAGAGTTTGTAGATGCCTTTATTCATCACTACTTGCCACCTGAAGTCCGCCGAGCTAGAGCGGACAGGTTCTTGAATTTGAAACAGGGAAGCATGAGTGCCCGAGAGTATAGTATGCAATTCAACTCATTGGCCCGGTATGCTCCCACTATGGTGGTTGACATAGGGGACCGAGTCTATAGATTTGTGAGTGGTTTAGGACCCCACTTGTTCAGAGATTGCCTGACAGCCTCTTTGCAAGACGGGATGGATATTTCCCGGATACAGGCCCATGCTCAGAACCTCGAGGAACGACAACGACAGCAGAGAAGTGATCGTGATGGTGACAGAAGACAAGGTAAGAGGGCTAGATCTATGGGGGAGAACGGTGAGTACCGAGGGGGACCGAGACAGACATATTCTAGGCACTCAGGTCAGTCAGTGACTAGTGCACCTCCTAGATTCTCAGATAGGAGGGTTGATCGTTCTACTCAGTCAGGCCAGGGGCAGAGTTCGAGGGCCTCAGATTCGCAGTCTAGGGGAGACTTTAGCCAGAGGAGACCTCCAGTACCGCGGTGTAGCCAGTGTGGCAAATTACATTTCGGACAGTGTCGTCAGGGTTCGGATGCTTGTTATGTTTGCGGGCAGGTTGGTCATATGATGAGAGATTTCCCTTCAGCGAGAGATAGAGCGGGGACTCAGCCCACAGGTTCAGCAGCGGGGTCTTCTTCAGCGCGCTCGACAGCACAGACTCCTCAGACTACAGCAGGCAGAGGCAGAGGTAGAGGGGGAGCATCTACTTCAGGTGTTGTTCAGCCCCGTGTATATGCCTTAGCTGGGCGACAGGATCTTGAGTCTTCCCCAGATGTTGTCACAGGTACCTTGACTATATTTTCCTGTGATGTATATGCTCTGATTGATCCGGGTTCTACCTTCTCATATATTACTCCGTATATTGCTGATTGTGTTGGGGTGAGATCCGAGCCGATTAAACCTTTCGAGGTATTCACTCCGGTTGGTGATCCCGTAATAGCAAGACAAGTATATAAGGACTGTGTAGTCATTATATGTGATCGTCAGACAAGGGCCGATTTTATTGAACTTGAGATGATAGATTTTGACGTAATTATGGGTATGGACTGGTTGGCATCGTGCTATACTAATGTTTGTTGCCGGACAAAGGTAGTTCGATTCCAATTTCCGGGAGAGCCCATACTCGAGTGGAAGGGTAATACAGTTTCCCCAAAGGGTAGGTTTATTTCCTACCTTAAGGCGAGAAAGATGATAGCAAAGGGTTATATTTGTCATCAAGTTCGGGTTCGTGACACGGAAGCGGAAGTGCCAACTTTCCAGTCTGTCCCGGTAGTGAATGAATTCCCAGATGTGTTTCCCGACGAGTTACCAGGCCTTCCTCCGGAAAGGGAGATCGACTTTGCTATTGATGTACTACCAAACACCGAGCCTATTTCTATTCCTCTGTATCGAATGGCTCCAGCAGAACTGAAAGAGCTAAAAGCACAGCTAAAAGATTTACTTGAGAAGGGGTTTATAAGGCCTAGTTCCTCGCCATGGGGAGCACCAGTCTTGTTCGTAAGGAAGAAAGACGGATCGCTACGAATGTGTATCGACTACAGGTAGCTGAACAAAGTGACGGTGAAGAACAGATATCCCCTTCCTAGAATTGACGACTTGTTCGATCAATTGCAAGGTGCTAAATGGTTCTCCAAGATAGATCTGAGATCGGGTTATCATCAGGTGAGAATTAGGGAAGCAGATATTCCCAAGACTGCCTTCAGGACAAGATATGGTCACTACGAGTTTCGAGTAATGTCGTTCGGGTTGACAAATGCCCCGGCGGTGTTCACGAATTTAATGAATAATGTGTTCAGGCCGTTTTTGGATCTTTTTGTGATAGTGTTTATCGACGATATCCTGGTATATTATCGCATAGAATCAGAACATGCAGATCATCTAAGAATTGTTCTTGGAGTTCTTCGAGATCGGGAATTGTATGCAAAGTTTTCGAAGTGCGAGTTTTGGCTAAAATCCGTGGCATTTCTAGGTCATGTTATTTCTGATGATGGTATCCGAGTCGACACTCAGAAAATAGAAGCTGTGAAGACTTGGCCAAGACCTACGACACCTACAGAAGTTCGTAGTTTTCTAGGTTTGGCAGGTTATTATCGAAGATTCGTAGAGGGCTTCTCATCTATTTCAGCCCCATTGACAAAGTTAACCCAGAAGTCGGTTAAATTCCAGTGGAGTGATACCTGTGAGCGTAGCTTCCAAGAGTTGAAAAACAGGTTGACCTCAGCGCTAGTGCTAACACTTCCAGAAGGATCAGATGGCTATGTAGTATATTGTGACGCCTCATGTTATGTCCCGTATTTTCATACATTGGGACGTTTTAAAATAAACGCGACAAGTTAAAGACAAGACTATCTTAAGGTACGAAGTAGAGATTTTAACTTCCGGTTTCGTTTCGAGTCACAATTTATCTACAATTTTCGTTTGGCATTGAAGTATTAATGGAAAATTGGGATTAAACTAACCATAATTGGATTAATAAGTGGGATTGGAAAGACAAAAATCTGCCCACTATTTTAGGCCATGTTTGGCCGTGCACTATAGTGCCTTGGTCAAGGAATCTTGACCCAATTTAGTGTGATCCACGTGTCCAAGGCATGGAGGGGACATATAGACAAGAAAATCTGTTCACTCCACATTTTCACAACTCATTTCAACATTCCAAAGTGTAGAACACTTAGAGAGAGAGAGGGAAGCTCTCGGCTAAGAGCTAGCCGAGAGTGAGGTTCAAATATTGCTCAAAAATTCCAGTTTTCTCCACCAATTTTACTCCTCATCTAGTGTATAAGAAGGTGTAGTAGTTTTTGAAAAGAAACAATAAAGTGTAGTACCTAAATAGAGTTGAAGTTTCGGCCAAGGTGAAGAACAAGATTGAAAGGTAAGAATGCTTATTGTTCTTGTGTTGCATGATAATTTGAATGTATCGTTCATGCATGTTGTTGTTGGATTGTTGTTGTGGTTGAAGTAGATAGTGAGCCGTGAGTGTGGTGAAGTCATGATTGATTTCATTTTGCATGTATTGTTGATGAATTGAATAGGTATCAACATAGGTAAATGAACAAAGATTGTAGAAGTTTGGTTGTGATGTTGCATGTTGGATATTGGACTGTTTTCTTGAAATTAAAATGAGCCGTGTGCCCTTGATTCTAATGAATTCATGCTTAATATTCTTGTACATGGATTGGAAGTGAATTGAATGTGTTGTAGTATGGATAAATGGATGAAAATCATGAAGTTGTTGAAGTGGTGTTGTAGCCGTGTGAGTGGACTGTTTTGGGGGGATTTAGGGACTGTTTTGTGTCACATTTGGATTGTTGTTGTTATGAACATTATGGTGTATTGTATGCATGTTGAATATGTGAATTGAGGTGTTAAAGAAATGAATTATGTTGAAGTGTATAGGCAGTCCAAAACCGTGGACTGTTTTGGTACTAGAAGTTAAGTTGTGTGTGTTGAATGTTGATTCTTGTTGCAAACGTTTAGTGAAAGTAAAGTGCAATGATTCAAGTTAAAACTGAAATGAATTGTGGACTGTTGTAAGAATGAAGATGATGCTAAAACAGTTCCAAGAACCATGAAAGTAATGTCATTAAACGTGTTGTTGTTGTTGCAAGTTAAAACTGGAAAATTGCTAAGCGAGAATGAAAACGTTATGTGTGTTGTTTAGCCGTGTGTATGGGGAAGTTTTGAATGATGTATGGACTACCCAAGTTCCCTAAGTAGTGTTTAAACAAGTTTGTATTGATACATGAAAGAACGATTGGCAATGTCAGCTTGTAGCGCTAGTTGGTTTGAATGCGAACGAAACGTCGTTTAAATGTTAGAAAGGGATTGTGAGCGTCAAAATACGTATTGAATTCCCTTGTAGACTAATTGTCGCTCTTCATATCTTGATATAGGATAAGTGTTTTTGGGCAGCAAGTACAAGTTAGAATACAACTAAAAGCTAAAGGTATGTAAAGCCTATTCCTTCTTTCTTTTGGCATGTCCTAGACGTAAGTATGAAACGATATGAACCTTGGGGTAAATTCTATTCTCTAGTTCCATGCATGACTTATGATTCTATATTTCATTAAGACTATTGTCGTGTGCCTACAATATGAGTGACTAATGAATAATGCATGAAAGTTCCTATTCTTAAAGAATTGCACAACTAGAGACATACTTGACTTTCAAAAGCTACACCATGTTAAAGTGATATACGTACATGAAATCTGAAACGTTCCTTGTAATAGTTTGTTGTGAGACTTAAAAATGAACTGAATATGAATATTATTTTGACACTTTAGAGCTGGTTAGTTGCTTATCCATTGTGTCTCAAAAAGATAAATTGCATATATGTGGTTGCCTATTATTCTGCTCGTGCCTACCGCTATATCTTTCACTGAGTCCCGGGCCAGGATACGTTTTCATGCGCATGTTTACTATATTATTCACCGAGTCCCTCATTAAAGGGACGGGACACGTTATATATATATATATATATATATATATATATATATGATGGTATGATGATATGATGATGATATGATGACAAGATGATATGATGATATGGAGATGGTGGCTAGGAGGGCATACATTCCTTATTACCGAGTCCCTCATTAAAGGGCCGGGACACGTACATGTTTATGATTATGATGCTATGATTTTAATTACCGAGTCCCTCATTAAAGGGCCGGGACACGTAATATATGTTATATACAGAATGATTATGCTATGCAGCTTTGATTACAAAACTCTATAATGACATTGATATGAGAATGATACAGATGAAATATGTTCAAAGGCAAGTTTTATGAAATTTTGGTTGTTGCATTGAATCCTATATACCTCGTCTCAATATAAGTCTATTACTATGTTTCAAGCTTTACATGCTCAGTACATATTCCGTACTGACCCCCTTTCTTCGGGGGGCTGCGTTCATGCCCGCAGGTACAGACGCTCGTTTCGGAGATCCGCCAGCCTAGGACACTTATTCAGCTATTTTGGACTGCTCCTTTGTTCCGGAGCTAGCTTGTGGTATAACTCCCTTATGTTGTACTCATATGTGTTTAATTGGGTACGGCGGGGCCCTGTCCCACCATATGATAAAGTCATTACTCTTAGAGGTCTGTGGACATCTGTGTGGGTCTGTTTGTAGTTGTTGATGCGTTTTACGACTATGACTTATGTTTGGGGCGTACCCATTCGTAATGGCAGCCTTGTCGGCTTGCATATATATGTATGTTTGGTATTTGCATATCGTGGCAGCCTTGTCGGCTTGCGTAGGAATATATACATGTTGTTGTTTAAAAAGTGCAACTCCTCAGGAGACAGGTGCCTAAGACATACAAAACTTGGCAGCTTTAAAATAACTCTCTACCTTTTTATACAAATGAGATCATGACATGTTGATTATAAATGATTATAGTTAACAGATAATATGAGTGTCCAACTCGGGCACTAGTCATGGCCTACGGGGTTGGGTCGTGACAAAAGTGGTATCAGAGCGGTTATGTCACGACCCAACCCCGTGGGCCGCGATTGGTGTCCTAACTGGACACCCATACGTACCTACCGGACGGAGTTAGCGTACTAACCAACTAATCAAATTAGACATACACAGATTCATACGGATATAGAATACATCGCACAAAATATATATATACATAGACTTAGACATAAGCCGTTAAGGCTATCACAGCAAGCAGGGTCCCTTATGTCGCAATCTCACACATACCCGTCAGAACAGTGACAACCCACAACCCACAAACATGTCTACAGGCCTCTAACAGACATAACAGAATCAGATGACGGGACAGGGCCCCGTCGTACCCCAAATAAGCACATGTATAGAATATACAACAGCAAAAAGTGTATACCAAAAGTATGAGCTCCGGATCAAGAGGGAGCACTCCAAATCGCAGAACAGAGATCCTATACTGGTGGCGTATCACGCTGTGCGTCTGTACCTGCGGGCATGTAGCGCAGCCCCCGAAGAACAGGGGGTCAGTACGGAAAATGTACCGAGTATGTAAAGCGGAAATGTAACAACAATAATCATAATCTAGATCAGGGGTACAAAGTGTGGCTGACAAAATCGTAATCTGAGTCAGAGGTACAAAAATATGTCAGACCGACCCATAATTCCAGATCAGACATACAGAGCTGTAACAGACAAAATCATGCATGCAGAGTCATAAGCATATACAGATGCAGATAGCATATACATACATATCAGATCCCGGCCCTTTAGTAAGGGACGCGGTAACAGATCCCGGCCCTCTTAGTACGGGACGCGGTGGACAGACAGATCATATCATATGCCATCCTGGCCGCCATCCCCATACAAACACATCATCAAATCATATACAGATGTAAACAGAACCCGGCCCGCACACCGAGGGACGCGGTGAACAATGCAGTGGAATGTGCACGAGTATCAGAACCTGGCCCGGGCGCAGTGAAGGAAGCATTGAGGCATCCACGAACAGATTAATGAGAAACCATATGCATACAGACTCAATGATACTGAAATAGTCTAGATGATAGATCAAATCGAATAATCGGACAAAATTCATAGTAGATACGCATAAACGTCATTTGGGATGGCACGACAGATTATGTCAGAATAAAATGTCTAGAACCGCTCCAGACGTCAGAATATATTATGAGACTCATAACTATGGTCATAACTCTTGTCATATAGCAGACAGAATAATAACCAAAAGTTACCTGTGAGTTCGGACATAAATGGGTTAATTAGAGCCTTACAGAAAATATCAGAATTACGTGGGCCCACCTTGGGCCGAGCCGAGTGGACGTACATGAAATTATGGATCATAGGTAATATGGAGTCATTCATGAGAGTCTTAAGGCATTCCGGCTCCATTTGTAAAAGTTGCCTACTTATAGGCCCTTTTGCTCTCAATTCTCTTCTTCTTTTTTTTTGTTTGTTTCTTGAACTTTCTTGAACCTTAGCCTCTTATTATAATTCTTGATCACATGATAAATCACATGACCAATTTATGGGCTTGGGCCTTTAGTTGGCCGGCCACCCCAATTGGGCCTCTAATTTGTAATAAGTTTTTTTTTTTGGGCCAACCCGGTTGGTCACGAGTTGGGCCTAGCCCACTGACCCTTCGACCTTAAAACGTCTATATCTCCTTGTACCGACGTAGCCTCGGAATCCACGACCTATGGTTGGAAAGCTATTTCAATTATCTACAACCTTTATTTCTGGGCGTTTTCCCAAATTCCAAACGTATAATGCCGTTTTTGCCCCTCCAAGTCAGGTCATCCGAAAACGTTTTCTTAAAAATATTCGTTTGGAGGGCTTCCATTTTGATTTGGCCCCAGGGCCCTTCACGAGTTGTGTTTAACTTTACATATGCGACTCATATAACTTGTCACATGTCCCAAAAAAATCTTGACGTGTGGGCCCCACCTCAGCTTACAATTAATTCGACGTTCGAAAATGCGGGATATAACATTCTCCCCCCTTTAGAACATTCGTCCTCGAATGTTCGATTGACCTTAGGGGGTCTCGTGACACTTCGGGGAGGTTCCTTTCTTTCCTTCAAAATTCTTTACAATGTTACAATTGCCATCAACATCTTTCACCTCTTGTCATACCTCTCGGTTACTTACAACGTTATCGTATTCCTACGTCATATCAAATAAATTCATAACTAGAGCCAGACGTACAGAAGCATATCAGACAGATCCATAATCAGAGTCAGATGTACTGAACTATGGCGGATAGATTCGTAGTCAGAGTCAGACGTATGGAATTATGTCAGACAGATCCGTGGTCAGAGTTAGACGTATGGAAGTATATCAGACAGATCCGTGGTCAGAGTCAGACATACAGAGATGTATCAGACAGATTTGTGATCAGAGTCGGACGTACAGAGGCATAATCAGAGTCAGACGTACAGAGGCGTATCAGACGGAAACATAATCAGATCCAGAAGTACAGAGGCATAACAGACAGAGCTTCATCAAAATCAGAGGCGTAGAAGTATGGCATACAGAATAATGGTCAGAGTTAAATCACCTTCATTAATGCCTTCCATGTATTACAACATTTGTTACTGGAACCCACTTCTTAATTACTATGGTCACCAGATAAAAATCATACACATACATATACGTTTACTACTATCCTACTTGCAAACGTTTCCAACCGTTATTCAAACTCGCTCTGATTCCCGGGCGATATTGCGTTTCACCCATAGGTCTGTTTCGCTCTGCGCAACCCCTATAAGGGTACTGGCTATTCCACCTACTCTCTCTTCCGTTGGGTTACCCCCAAAGTTTCCATTTATCTTTTATAGCAACATTTACGAAAATTGGGTATACTTCCCAGGGGGGTCACACATCCCAGAATTGCTCTGGTTCCAGCACGCTTAACTTCGAAACTTTCACATGTTTTGGTGCGTTATTGCTAATATAATTGCGTCGACTACTCCACACGACCTTTGTCACGTAGTTTAGAGCCGATCGGAGTCTTAATAAATTTTTGAAAAATTTCCGTAGCGGGTCCCACCCCTGTTTAACCCGCGCAATGACCATATCGCCCTTCTAAATTCTTAATATTCATTTTCATCTGTACGTATAACCATCTTAGACGGTTCTATTGGTTTGGATTTTATCTTACTTTTGCCAACACCCAGAAGGAAAAAATCGTGTAATACAACAGAGTACAGATCTATCAATACACATATTTCTCAAGAAAAAGATTAACAGTATACCTGGGTCTGCACTTGGGGACGCTCCTGGGTCCTGCCGGCCGGTCAAAGCATACACGCGGTTCAAGGGAACGTCGGAACTGGAAGCTCGTCCACGACCTCTGCCACGACTCGCTGGTGCCGGCATATCTCGCCCCGTGGGGTGCATAGCTACTGAAGGAGAAGATGAGCCGGCAACTGACCCAGTAGGTTGGGCTGAACCTAAACCGCCCTTGTACGGGCACTCCCTCACCATATGATCTGGACTGCCACAAAAATAGCAGGCGCCCGTAGCGCGATAACACTCCCCCAGGTGAGGCTTCCCACAATAAGTACACCGGGGCATCGGTGGCCTAGACTGACCAGAACCTCTACTCACCTGCGGACCGGATGCTCTGGAACTCTGGCCGGCCCCATACAAACCTGCGCCATCAAAACGTCTGCCGGCGAACTGCGTACCCCGGCCTGACGGAGGAAGAGACCTACCGGACGGCTGCTGAGACCATCCGCCTCGGAAATCTCCGGAATATCCCGCGGATCTGGCCCTCTTGGACGGCCTCCTCTCGCGATCTCTGCTGGGCTGATCTGCTCGATGGCGGTCCTCCATCCCTTGGGCATAAGCCTGCAATCGAGAGATATCCATATCTGTCTGCGCCGCCATCGCCATACAGGCATCAACTAGGTAATCATCCAGCCCCATCACATACCGGTGCATTCTGTCCTCCATATCGGCCACGATAGTAGGGGCATATCGGGCTAGGGAATCAATCTCTAGATTATACACCCGGATACTCCTGCCTCTTTGCTTTAGCTGCAAAAACCTGTCAACTCTCGCCCGTCGCAGCTCCGGAGGGAGAAAGTGGCGAAGGAAAGCGGCCACAAATTCATCCCAGGTAGCTGGGGGAGCACCCTCACCCCTGGACAGCTCCCAGGACTCATACCAATTAGCCGCCACATCACGTAATCTGTGTGAGGCTAGCTTCACGGACTCGGTCTCCGTAGCCCTGACCAGTCTTAATGAGCGCCTCATCCCTCTAATGAAGTCATGGGGGTCCTCCTCGGGCTTGGACCCGAAAAACTCTAGGGGGCCGCACGTCAGAAAATCACAGACTCTCAGGCTATCGCGCCTGTCATCGTCATCATCACCTCTCCGCCCGCGTCCGCGAGCCTGTCCGGCCACTATCGTCGTCAGCAGCTGCACGGCCTCCCTCAAAGTCCTGTTCTCAGTCTGTAGCTGGGGAGCTGGGGCCTCCGGGGCTAAGGGTGGGGCTGTTTCCGGCCCCTCCGGTAATGGTACAGTAGAACCTTCTGACTGGGGCACAACATCGGGCATGGTCTGGGGGTGGGCTCTGGTAACCCTCTGGGCCTGGCTAGTCTCCCCTGTCTCTGGCACTGCTTTGCCCTTCTGGGCGGCCGTTGCCTTCCTCGGAGGCATCGCTAAAAACATGACATTTTGTCAGAAAAGAAAACATCCTGATAGTACAGCTCTAACGCACGATCTAAGATCCAAAGAAAGGGTAACATCCTGAATGTCCTGTAGCCTCCTGCTTATAGATGTGGTGCACGACACACCGATAAACAAGACTCTACTAGACACGGCCTGTAGACATTCCGAGGACAAACCGCTCTGATACCACTTCTGTCACGACCCAACCTCGTGGGCCGCGACTGGTGTCCTAACTGGACACCCTTACGTACCTATCGGACGGAGTTAGCGTACTAACCAACTAATCAAATTAGACATACACAGATTCATACAGATATAGAATACATCGCACAAAATATATATATACATAGACTTAGACATAAGCCGTTAAGGCTATCACAACAAGCAGGGTCCCTTATGTCGCAATCTCACACATACCCGTCAGAACAGTGACAACCCACAACCCACATACATGTCTACAGGCCTCTAACAGACATAACAGAATCAGATGACGGGATAGGGCCCCGTCGTACCCCAAATAAGCACATGTACAGAATATACAACAGCAAAAAGTGTATACCAAAAGTATGAGCTCCGGATCAAGAGGGAGCACTCCAAATCGCAAAACAGAGATCCTATACTGGTGGCGTATCACGCTGTGCGTCTGTACCTGCGGGCATGTAGCGCAGCCCCCGAAGAACAGGGGGTCAGTACGAAAAATGTACCGAGTATGTAAAGTGGAAATGTAACAACAATAATCATAATCTAGATCAGGGGTACAAAGTGTGGCTGACAAAATCATAATCTGAGTCAGAGGTACAAAAATATGTCAGACCGACCCATAATTCAGATCAGACGTACAGAAGTGCAACAGACAGAGTCATGATCCAGATCAGATTTCCAGAAGTGTGACAGACAGAATCATATTCCAGATCAGACATACAGAGCTGTAACAGACAAAATCAAGCATGCAGAGTCATAAGCATATACAGATGCAGATAGCATATACATACATATCAGATCCCGGCCCTTTAGTAAGGGACGCGGTAACAGATCTCGGCCCTCTTAGTACGGGACGCGATGGACAGACAGATCAGATCATATGCCATCCTGGCCGCCATCCCCATACAAACACATCATCAAATCATATACAGATGTAAACATAACCCGGCCCGCACACCGAGGGACGCGGTGAACAATGCAGTGGAATGTGCACGAGTAACAGAACCTGGCCCGGGCGCAGTGAAGGAAGCATTGAGGCATCCACGAACAGATTAATGAGAAACCATATGCATACAGACTCAAAGAAACTGAAATAGTCTAGATGATAGATCAAATCGAATAATCAGACAAAATTCATAGTAGATACGCATAAACGTCATTTGGGATGGCACGACAGATTATGTCAGAATAAAATGTCTAGAACCGCTCCAGACGTCAGAATATATTATGAGACTCATAACTATGGTCATAACGCTTGTCATATAGCAGACAGAATAATAACCAAAAGTTACCTGTGAGTTCGGACAGAAATGGGTTAATTAGAGCCTTACAGAAAATATCAGAATTACGTGGGCCCACCTTGGGCCGAGCCGAGTGAACGTACATGAAATTATGGATCATAGGTATTATGGAGTCATTCATGAGAGTCTTAAGGCATTCCGGCTCCATTTGTAAAAGTTGCCTACTTATAGGTCAATTTAGAAGAAACTGGTTCAATCTTACTGAATGATTTGGAGCCAATTTTAATCTCGAATTCCGAGGAACAGGGTCGTTTCTAAGGCTCGCATCTGAGCCTATTATATTTAGAACATGCCTAAGAAAGAAGGGAAAGACTTTACATACCTTGGTTGCGTCCTACGCTCGCTCAAACTCGATTCCCGTTTCGCCCAAAATCTACAAATGGTCATGTTTACCAATTAGAAACTTCAAGCCTTTAGAACTTGAACTTTAACTCATACTTTTCTACAAAACTTTGGGCAGCATCTCCCCCATATATACGACATCCCCGAGATTTAACTCGGCTCCAAACATCAACAACCAACCCAACAACAATACCAACAACAAATGATAATCACCACAAAATACAACATAGTATAAATAGTCTTCTTTTCTACATAAAGCGACAACTTCTACCCAAACTTCATACCTCCAAACTAATCTTATTAATTTCACATCCCTTACTAATCACGACCATTACAATACGATTTGGAGGCATTTCATATCATTTTACACAATATACACAAGATACACAAAATATACAAGTTTTCCTTCAAAATCATAATTCACTCAAAACCTCCAACTTTCAACATAAATGTTCACAACACATTTTTATGTTATCATTTCACTTACAACCATCACTATTTGCACCCTACAACTTCAATTCTTATAATTACATAACCTACTACAAGGTTACATATTTTCCTACATCAACCTTACAACATATTTTCCATAACAACAAGAACCATTAACCTTCCATTTTCATCACAAGACTTCAACAACTCGATTAACATACTAAATAATTTAATTCATATTCCTCCCTCCAACTAGAGGCATACGGCCAACACACACATATCCCCAACACACAAAATTTCATACTTTTGTTCATTTTCACATGCTACAACATATATGTAGAATTCTTCCAATATAACAAGAGAAAAATTCTTACCTTTCTTCCAACTTCAATCTTCCGCAAATGCCGCTTTCTCGCTAAACCAATTATATCACGTCGGAGAGCGTCTTGAGCTTACTATAAATACAAGAAGAACAAGATTTTTGGATCAAAGATTGATGAACACAATTTTTTCTCTCTTGGCCGAAACCCTTGGCCCTTTTGCTCTCAATTCTCTTCTTTTTTTTGTTTGTTTCTTGAACTTTCTTGAACCTTAGCCCCTTATTATAATTCTTGATCACATGATAAATCACATGACCAATTTATGGGCTTGGGCCTTTAGTTGGCCGGCCACCCCAATTGGGCCTCTAATTTGTAATAATTGTTTTTTTTTTGGCCAACCCGGTTGGTCACGAGTTGGGCCTAACCCACTGACTTTTCGACCTTAAAACGTCCATATCTCCTTGTACCGACGTAGCCTCGGAGTCCACGACCTATGGTTGGAAAGCTATTTCAATTATCTACAACTCTTATTCCTGGGCGTTTTCCCAAATTCCAAACGTATAATGCCGTTTTTGCCCCTCCAAGTCAGGTCATCCGAAAACGTTTTCTTAAAAATATTCGTATGGAGGGCTTCCATTTTGATTTGGCCCCAGGGCCCTTCACGAGTTGTGTTTAACTTTACATATGCGACTCATATAACTTGTCACATGTCCCAAAAAAAAATCTTGACGTGTGGGCCCCACCTCAGCTTACAATTAATTCGACGTTCGAAAATGCAGGATATAACAGGTTAAATCCTCGTAGTGTCTACAGACCGTGTCTAGTAGAGTCTTGTTTATCGATGTGTTGTGCACCACATTTATAAGCAGGAAGCTACAGGACATTTAGGATGTTACTTTTCTTTCATATCTAAGATCGTGCGATAGAGCCTGAATCTAGGAAATATTGTTTCTGACCTCTTTTCCCGTCGGTAGGTGCAGAACTGCGAGAGATGAAGAGGCCAGCTGCAGATAGTGGGGGTGCTAAGAAGGCCCCTAGGGTAAATTCGGGACCCAGTCTCCAGGACCGAATAGGAGGAACCTCAGTTATTCTATCGAGACTGACCCCTCGGAGGATCCAGCGATAATTCCTCCAGAGTTTTTGATATCCAGGGAGGCGGCCCCTGAACCCATACCAGTTGCTCCTATGGCAGGGCACCACGTCAGACCGGCTACCCCGGTAAGTGTTACAGATTATTCCATCCCCCTGTCCTGGTCATCGGTAAACCAGGAGTTGCCTGGTTATCTACATTCGCCGGATTTAGATGAAGAAGATGATCAAGATCAGACGAGTAAATGGCGGGCAAACGATGACGAGGAGCACACTTCACCTTCTAGATCACCGGATCAGACTAGAGACTGATCGACTACAGGTATATGAGACCTTATTGAAATTTCCTATGTATGTGCATTTGTTATAGATTGTTACCTAATCGCGGCAAGCGAAAATCAAAGGAGTCAACAACCAAGTATTTACGAGTAACAGTGACCAAGGCGTTCCCACCCGTGGGAATTTTGGAATCTAGAATGGAAAATAGCTGCACGTACAGATGAAAGTTGGATAGCAAGGGTACATAATGAGAATTTATATTTGCGGAATGGAAAATTGGTCGTCATTATGGTGAGTTATGGTAAGTATAGTAAGGAAACGGGTTGAATGGATACATTGCAGATAAGTCCAGTTAGAAAGTATGCACAGAAGAAGCTAAAGGGACCAGTAACTGTAAACAGAATATATGTTAGACATAGTACGAATGTTGCAGGTACGTTTGAAACCTGCAGTTAAACATGGAAAAGGAAAATAAACAAGAAAGAGTGACAGGTACAGTTAGTGTTGGGTATACGAGGCAATTTCGTCATTTTCATCTTGCGATTGATATAGGAAGCCCTGTGCGGCCACAATACGATATATATATGTATGGGTTGGCTCTGTGAGGCATTGTTGGTATTTCCTGCGTGCAGGTTCTGGGATAGTATGAATGACAGAGGAGACTCTATCATGTTGGACTAGAAAACTAACAAAATATACCCCCACCTCATGCATAAGAGGCATCATTCTTATTTGGGGGACGTTGTGTTGAAGAAGCTTATATGAGCAGCAGAATTTGGAATTCATTTGAATGGATGAGAATACCTGCAGTCACATTTTTGCCCCAAAAAAAAAAAAGGAGCTTATATTGAAGGACGAAAATGTCCGGTAAAGTACAAAGCATACAATAAGCAGTCTGTGAACTAAACGGTTCGTCCACGACTCAAGGATAAACTTGGAGATGAACTATGTGCATCAAGCACTAGAAGTCCTGTGGTGATTGCTAGATCCTAGTTTTCTTCTGGCGGTGGTTGGAAAATGCTTCGTGATGACACTTTATTAGTTCTTAGTCAATTAATTGGAGATGGAATTCGTGGAAGGAAAATTCAACTTGTGAGCTGTTATGAATCAGGTGTTCCACGTGTTGTTGATGAAATGCTAGGACGACTCGAAAGAGCTTGCGACCCTAAGGGATACATTATGACGAGTTTACAGTTAAAGGGAGTAATGGTATGATTGAGATGGAAGTACAAAGAAAGAAGAATTATAACAAGTTATGAAGATAGTAGTAAGACAGTTTGTGAGATACTAAGGGTAAAATCTATCAGAAAGGGTGAAAGGTTAAGTACGCCTAGTCCGCAGAATGTAACTAAAAACATAGAAGAATCGTGAATAAGATTAAGAAGTTTTACGTCATAGGATGGATTACGAACAGGATGTACTGTGAACACCATAAGGATTGCTATAGAAATGAGTAAAGCCTAGCAAGGAAGAAACTAAAGGAAATGGTGTAACTAGTGTGAAATGGTAGACCGGAAGTAGAACGAATAAGGAAGAACTTACAAGGTCCTACAGGGAAAGTTCAGAATAAAAGTCAAGTGGTAACAAAAGTGAAAGTGCGCACAGGAAGAGAAGGGGGTTAAGAGAAGGAGGAAGATAAGAAGAAAGCGAGTGGGATTATAGTGTTGCAATGTGTTATGGCGTGTATAGCTGAGAAAATGAGGAAGGGCTTATGTAGAAGTTGTGTTGTCTGATACGGGAATAGCATGAGATTCCTTGTGCACAAAATAAAAGATGGACGTAGACTGGAGAAATGAAAGGAATACTAAAGGAAGTACCCAAGACAAACGTAATTAATTGAGTATGAGTATAGAATAAAAGGGAAACATATAGTTATGGACTTAAAGATGTAGTGTGACGAAATGATGCTAAGACAAGACCACTATTAAGACAAATTCAATATGATTTCGAGTAAGTTAGAAGTTAGCATTTGATATACAACAAGAGAGAAAGAGTATGAGGCCTAAAAGAGTACTGCGTATATGTAACTTCACCTCGGGAATAGTGAAATCCTTAAAGGACAAGGATTGTGGATTTGCGAAACAACTGATGTATTGTGAATTTATTAGAGGAAACAGATGATATCCGTTGGGATAAAGATATTGCTATAAGAAAGCTTGGGACATTTATCATCAGAATATAAGTGCTACCTAATTGGAATTTAAAACGACTATAAACACTAGCTCATTACTGATCGGAATAAATGGAATGTGACTTTGGGTAAATTGTTACATTACTCACATTACTTGAGTACCAGCCATCAGATAAAATTTTGTACTATATAATCGAGAGTTCTCATCGCCTCGTGATTTTGTTAAGGTCTCGTACGAAGATAATCAAGTTATAGATTATAAAGAAAAGACATGGATACGGTGTAAGTACAACCCCAAAGGAGGGAAGCGGGTGAAAGTAAAGTAAGTATAAATGGAAACAATTGACACTGCAACAAGTTTAATGTGAATTCTTAAACTTTAAGTGAGATCCCTTGCAGAAACAAGTTAGTAAGATTTGAAGGCCAGCAATAAGTGGATAGAAGTCAAGATGGTATTGGAGACAGTGCTGAGAATTATTGGTAGGGGTCTTAGATAATATGACATCAGAACGTGGATGATCACTTTCCACTTATCTAGTTTGCTTATAATAACAACTACCATTCTAACATTCAGATGGCACCGTACGAAGCTCTATATGGCAGGAAGTGCAGATCACCTATAGGCTGGTTTGAGGTCGGTGAGACTAAGCTAATAGGCTCATATATGGTTCAGCAGGCTGTGGATAAGGTGAAGCTTATTCAGGAAAGATTACTGGCAGCCCAGAGTCGACAGAAGCCATATGCAGATAATCGACGTCGACATTTGGAGTTTCAGGTTGGTGACTGGGTGTTCTTGAAGGTGTCACCCATGAAGGGTGTTATGAGATTCGGCAAGAAAGGGAAGTTGAGCCCGAGATACATTGGACCTTACCAGGTTATCCGTAAGGTAGGCCAAGTTGCCTACGAGTTAGATCTACCAGCAGATTTAGAAGCAGTACATCCGGTCTTCCATGTGTCAATGCTTCGGAAGTATATAGGCGATCCTTCCAGGGTATTCCCTACAGATGATATTCAGGTAACAGAGGAGCTATCATACGAAGAGCAGCCTATTGCTATACTTGATCGACAAATCAGGAGGTTACGAACAAAAGATGTGACGTCGGTTAAAGTGTTGTGGCGGAACAATAATAGGGAGGAAATGACTTGGGAGGCTGAAGAGGAGATGAAAAAGAAATATCCTCGCTTGTTTTCCACATCTACAGGTAATTTAAACTCCTTTGCTTGATTGTGTGAATTGGCTGCTCACTTTATATGTTAGCGATAAGGAAAACCCTTCCCAAAACTCTTATAGAACCCAACGGGATAAAATCGACATTCGAGGACGATTGTTCTAAAGGAGGGGAGGATGTTATGTTCCGTATTTTCATACATTGGGACGTTTTAAAATAAACGCGACAAGTTAAAGACAAGACTATCTTAAGGTACGAAGTAGAGATTTTAACTTCCGGTTTCATTTCGAATCACAATTTATCTACAATTTTCGTTCGGCATTGAAGTATTAATGGAAAATTGGGATTAAACTAACCATAATTGGATTAATAAGTGGGATTGGAAAGACAAAAATCTGCCCACTATTTTAGGCCATGTTTGGCCGTGCACTATAGTGCCTTGGTCAAGGAATCTTGACCCAATTTAGTGTGATCCACATGTCCAAGGCATGGAGGGGACATATAGACAAGAAAATATGTTCACTCCACATTTTCACAACTCATTTCAACATTCCAAAGTGTGGAACACTTAGAGAGAGAGAGGGAAGCTCTCGGCTAAGAGCTAGCCGAGAGTGAGGTTCAAAAATTGCTCAAAAATTCCAGTTTTCTCCACCAATTTTACTCCTCATCTAGTGTATAAGAAGGTGTAGTAGTTGTTGAAAAGAAACAAGAAAGTGTAGCACCTAAATAGAGTTGAAGTTTCGGCCAAGGTGAAGAACAAGATTGAAAGGTAAGAATGCTTATTGTTCTTGTGTTGCATGATAATTTGAATGTATAGTTCATGCATGTTGTTGTTGGATTGTTGTTGTGGTTGAAGTAGAGAGTGAGCCGTGAGTGTGGTGAAGTCATGATTGATTTCATTTTGCATGTATTGTTGATGAATTGAATAGGTATCAACATAGGTAAATGAACAAAGATTGTAGAAGTTTGGTTGTGATGTTGCATGTTGGATATTGGTGTTATGACCCGTGTTTTCACACGTTAGAAAGACTTGAATTATATTGGATTCTTGAGATATAAGATCAATTTGATATTTTGTTGAACATAGGAGTTATGCATGAAAGAATATAGTCATGAAAGTGTGGGACAAGGCTAAGGGCAATTTTGGAATTTTGGAAATTAGTTTCGGGAATTACAAAACATGGACTATAAGTCATTGGGCCAAAAATAATGGAATCGAATTTAAGGCCCAATGCACTTGGAGTGGCCGGCCATGGTGTGGCCCAAGCCCACAATTTGCATTAAATTTCCATGTGAATTAATTAACATTAGGCCTTAACCCAAGCCCATTACTTGGTCATGTGCTTGGTCATGTGACCAAGTCTTTATAAGATATACATTAGAAGGTTCAAGACTTAAGAAAACATAGATCAAAAAAATCAAGAACAAGAGCAAGCATAGGGGTGCTCTCGGGTTTGGCCTAGAAAAATAGGTACCAAAAATATTGCTCCAAAAATTTAATTCTTGTTGATTTCCTACTAAGTTAAGGTTCCTTTGTAACTTGGTATAGTTGGATTGGAGTGGGGAGCATTAGAATCATCAAAGTGACTACATCTCCAAGTGAAGAAAACTTGAAGAAAAGGTAAGAATTTCTACCTTTTTATTGTGCTATGAAGTTTTGTTTGTGTTGTAGTATGTAGAAATGTGTTGATTGTATGGAAAAATGGAAGTTTGCAATGTGGGTTTGGTATATGGCTTGTAGCCGTGTGTATATACATGTTGTATAGCCAAATGTATAGAATTCATGTTATATTCTAGTTGTGATTGTGATGAAATGCATATGGGAATTGAAAGTTGGATGAATTTAGTTGATATGGAAAAATAGCATATGGCCGTGTGGCATGTTGGCTATGGAATGGAATTGATTAAGTTTGTTTAGTGTATTGGAGTGTTGTTGTAATGCTTGATATGTAAATGAAGTTAGAATGATATAAGTTTGTATTGAATTGGAATGTAGAAACTTATGTCGTTTTAGTATGATTTTCCGACATTAAGGAAATGAAGTTGTTTGGTTGTGAATTATGGTGATCATTGATGAATTTGGAAGTTGGAAACTTGTTATGAAGTTGGATGCCAAAGATTTGATGTTTTGCATAAGTTATGATTTTGGCGGAAAGTTGTATATTATGTATATCGAGTGTATATCTTAAGGCAAACGATATGAAATGTATCTAGAACTATATGGTGATGATCTTGATTGTTGATGAATGTGAAATTATTGATATTAGTGGAAGTTTGGATTGAAATGAAGGTTATGTCAACTTGTGAGAAAAATGTCTAGTTGAAGGATATTTGTGTTCTTAATGTTCTTTGTTGATGTTAATGTTGTCGTTTGGGTTGTTGTTGATGATTTCTAGCCGAGTTGAATTCTCGGGGTGCCATATGTATAGGGGAAGTGCTGCCGAAATTTCGGTAGCCAAATATGCTTAAAGTTGTAATAATGGCATTAATAACTCACAATTGGTAAACTTGACCAATTGCAGTTTTTCGACGAAACGGGAAGTGAGTTTGGAAAGGCTTAAGGGGCGTGAAAGGTATGTAAAGCAAACCCAATTCTTCCCTTGGCATGCCCTTAGTGTATTAGGGTCGGATCCGGGCCTCGAAGGACCTCTTGGCCCTCGGAATCCGCAAGACAAAATTTCAGTTTTTCCTTCAGTAGAATTGAACCATTTTGATACGCTTTTTCTGAAATTATGCAATTGTGCTCTAAATTACTCAGAAAGTCATAGAATGTCTGTATAACCTTCGTAGATGATATTATATGTTTAGAGGGTACAATTTGAGCCCGCCGCCTTATTTGTTCTGAGGTGGGCCCATTGTTTCCGGTTTTGCCCCTAATGTGTTAAAGCTTCCTTTTTAAGCGATTTTTGAAAGAAATGTTTTAATTACCCTATTAATCGCTTAACGAATATTATTTTAAATATTCTGTTAAATATTATAAATTATTTTGACACTCGGAATGACTTCGGGAAAGTTATACTTCTGTAATTTATTATGATATCCGAAATACATTTAATATGATTCCGTCCAACCCCATTGGATTTGTTTGTCTTTGATACGCTTCATCGAGTCTTTGAAAACATTTATTATATTTTTAAATTGCATTAGTCTCTCACTACTACATTCGTGGATGTCCCAATGTTTCCCACATTGAGCCCGGGCCAGGATATGTTGTCAAGCGTAATTCTCTGCATTGTTCGCCGCGTCCCGATGTGAGGGGGCAGGTATACGCGTACATGGGTTTGTGGAGTATGATGTGCCATGTCCGCCTATTCTGATCTGATCTGTTATGGCCATTTTGATATGACATATTATGATACGGGGCCACGCCCCTTTTTCTGATTCCTCTGTATAGTGGCACCAGCGTCGGGAGGGTGGCCACATTCTGTCTGCCGAGTCCCGTGGCAGGGACCGGATATGATATGATATGACATATGTTTCTGTACACATTCTGTCGGTTTTGGAAATATGCATTTGACACTCTGGATTTTGTACTCATTTTCTGTAATCATTATGATTTGACTTCTGTGATTCCGCTTTGCATATTCAGTACATATTTCGTACTGACCCCCTTTCTTCGGGGGCTGCGTTTTCATGCCACGCAGGTACAGACAACAGGTTTGCTGATCCACACGTTTAGGATCCCGTTTCTGCTATTTTGGGGCGCTCTCTTCTTCAGAGCCCATCTTTTGGTACAGTCTGTCACTGTTATCTGGATATGTATATTGTTCTGGGTATGACGGGGCCCTGTCCTGTCTTATGATTATGATATGTTCTGTAGAGGTCTGTGGATACATCTGTGTGGGTTCTGTACATATGTTTGGGATACTTTGTTCTATGATGGCCTTATCGGCCTATGTGTGCCAAGTCTGATTTTTCTGATAAATTCTGTAGCATCCACTAATATTATTATTCTGATAATATGCTAATTTGGATATCGGGTACGTATAGGTGCCCAGCTAGGGCACTGGTCGCGGCCCACGGGGTTGGGTAGTGACAAAAGTGGTATCAGAGCGGTTCGTCCTCGGATTGTCCACAGATCGTGTCTAGTAGAGTCTTGTTTATCGGTGTGTTGTGCACCACGCCTATAAACAGGAGGCTACAGGGCATTTAGGATACTACCCTTCTTTCTGTCTTAGATCGTGCGATAGAGCTGTGTTATCAGGATGACCCCTCCCTAACGAGTGGCTATATTTGCAGATATGCCTCCAAAAAAAAGCAACAGCGGCCCAAAAGGCCAAGTCAGTAGCCTTGGGAGAGACTAGCCGGGTCCAGAGGATTACCAGGGCCCAGGCAAATATTGCTCCGGAGACTTTGCCCCAGACAGAGGGTTCTTCTACACCGTCACTCGTGGAGGAGATAGGGGCAGCCGTAGCTGCAGATCGGGGGGCGGCTCCACCGCCAGCTCCCGCAGTTCCAGTACCTGAGCCTCCAGCTCCACGGCCAGGCACTGAGGATCAGTCTATGAGGGAGGCAGTCCAGTTGCTGACGAGACTTGTGGCAGGGCAGGTTCAGGGCATGGACTGGGAGGTGACCGGGCAGTCCGGCGTGATAGTTCGAGAGCCCGTGAGTTTTTGACTTGTAGTCCTCCAGAGTTCATCGGGACAAAGCCCGAGGAGGATCCTGAGGATTTTATCAGGAAGATGCGACGCACTCTAGATTTGATTAATGCTTCCGAGACAGAGTCAGTCTCGTTAGCTTCGTACCGGTTATATGATGTGGCGGCAAACTGGTACGAGTCATGGGGGCTATCCAGAGGGGACGACGCTCCCCCAGCAGTTTGGGGCGATTTTTCTCAGGCATTTCTTGGACATTTTCTGCCCCCAGAGTTGCGACGAGCTAGATCTGATAGATTCTTATTATTGAGGCAGAAGGGCCGCAGTGTCCGGGACTATAGTTTGGAGTTTGATTCCTTGGCCCGATATGCACCTGCTGTGGTGGCTACTATAGCGGACCGGATGCACAGATATATTATGGGGCTGGATCGGTATTTTGTTGATAGCTGTTTATTATTGGCTGCTCAGCCCGGTATGGACATTGCCCGTATTCAGGCCCACGCCCAGGGCATGGAGGATCGGGGCAGAGGGGGACACCAACCTGACAGGGGCCAGGATCGGAGACAGCCCAAGAGGGCCAGGTCATCTGGAGATTTTCGGGGCAGACAGCCCCAACAGCCGCAGCAGCCTAGCAGATTTTCATCTCAGCCGGCGTAGAGCGCACCTCCCCAGCCTACAGGTCGCAGGTTCGATAGCTCAGGGTATTCAGGAGCAGGCCAGAGATCCAGGGCTTCAGGTTCGCGGACAGATAGGGGTTCTGGTCAGATGAGGCCACCTAGGGTTCTGTGTTCTTTTTGCGGCAGATACCATACGGGAGAGTGCTACAGAGCCACCGGTGCGTGCTTTTCTTGTGGCCGTCAGGGCCATTCTGTGAGAGATTGCCCGTATAAGGGTAGTTCGGGTGGTGCAGCGCAGCCTACCGGATCAGCCGCTGGGTCTTCATCTTCGTCAGTGGCTATGCGCCCAACGGGGCAGGGTATTTCGGCACCAGCGGGTCGCGGCAGAGGCCGTGGTGGAGCTTCTGGTATTAGCGGTCCTTCGAACCGCATTTATGCTTTGGCCAGCCGCCAGGATCAGGAGGCATCTCCTAATGTCGTTACAGGTACTTTATTGGTCTTCTCTCGGTCTGTGTATGCATTAATTGATCCAGGTTCGACTTTATCATATATTTCACCTCTTGTTGCCGGTAAAATTGGTATTATGTCTGAACCTATAGAGCCATTTGAGGTAGCCACACCGATAGGGGACTTTATTGTAGCGAAACAGGTTTATAAAGACTGTTCTGTGATTGTATGTGGCCGTGATACTAAGGCAGATCTGGTAGAGTTAGATATGACTGAATTTGATGTTATTATGGGTATGGATTGGCTAGCTTCCTGTTACGCTAATGTTGACTGCCAGAATAAGGTAGTTCGCTTCCAGTTTCCCGGGGAGCCAGTTATAAATTGGGCTGGTAATACAGCATCGCCGAAAGGTAAGTTTATTTCATACCTTAAGGCAAAGAAAATGATCAGAAAGGGTTATATCTATCATCTGGTTCGGGTGCAAGACTTGGACGCCGAGACGCCGACACTTCAGTCAGTCCCCGTGATTAATGAGTTTCCAGATGTTTTCCCCGACGAGCTTCCAGGTCTTCCTCCAGAGCGGGAGATAGACTTCTCTATTGACTTACTCCCAGACACTCAGCCTATCTCTATTCCTCCGTATAGAATGGAGCCTGCAGAGTTAAAGGAGTTGAAGGAGCAGCTGAAAGATTTGTTGGATAAGGGCTTCATCAGACCCAGTACTTTGCCTTGGGGAGCCCCGGTATTATTTGTGCGTAAGAAGGACGGGTCGCTGCGTATGTGTATTGATTATCGGCAGCTGAATAAGGTAACTATAAAGAATAAATACCCCCTCCCCAGGATTGATGATTTGTTTGATCAGCTGCAGGGCGCTAAGTGTTTTTCGAAGATAGATCTTCGATCCGGTTATCACCAGGTACGAGTACGAGGGGCCGATATCCCTAAGACAGCTTTCCGGACCCGATATGGGCATTATGAGTTCAGGGTTATGTCTTTTGGGCTTACTAATGCCCCAGCAGTATTCATGGATTTGATGAACCGGGTATTCAGGCCATTCTTGGATATGTTCGTAATTGTATTCATTGATGATATCCTGGTTTATTCTCGGTCTGAGGCAGAGCACGCAGATCATCTGAGATCGGTATTAGGGGTACTCCGGCATCAGAAATTATATGCGAAATTTTCTAAGTGTGAATTCTGGCTGTCTTCAGTGGCTTTCTTGGGGCATGTTATTGCAGCTGATGGTGTCCGGGTGGACACACAGAAGATTGAGGCCGTGAAGAATTGGCCTAGACCTACGACGCCCACAGAGGTACGCAGTTTCCTGGGGCTAGCAGGTTATTACAGGAGGTTTGTGGAGAAGTTTGCTTCGATTTCATCGCCTTTGACAAGGCTGACTCAGAAGGGAGCTAAGTTCCAGTGGTCTGACGCTTGTGAACGGAGCTTCCAGTTGCTGAAGGAGAAGCTGACTACAGCCCCAGTTCTGACTCTTCCAGAGGGACCGGACGGGTATGTTATTTATTGTGACGCTTCTGGTATGGGGTTAGGCTGTGTATTGATGCAGCACGGCAGAGTTATAGCGTATGCTTCCCGGCAGCTCAAAAAGCATGAGAAGAATTATCCTACCCACGATCTGGAGCTCGCAGCGGTGATTCATGCTCTGAAGATATGGAGACACTATTTATATGGCGTTCATGTGGATATCTATACTGATCATAAGAGTCTCCAGTATATTTTCAGGCAGAGAGAGCTTAATTTGCGACAGCGGAGGTGGCTGGAGCTTCTGAAAGATTATGACGTGGATATTCTGTATCATCCGGGTAAGGCTAATGTTGTTGCTGATGCGCTCAGTCGGAAGTCTATGGGCAGTTTGGCCGACTTACAGCCAGACAGGAGAGAGATAGCACGTGATATTCAGCAGTTGGCTAGTCTCGGGGTTCGTCTGGCCGATTCTGGAGATACATGGATTTCTGTTCGAGGGGTTTCTGAGTCATCCATCAGGGACGATATTAAAAGGCGTCAATATGAAGATCCTGTCTTAGCTCGGTACAGGGACACAGCCTATGATAAGGAGGAGACTCCGTTCGAGTTTTCACCGGACGGCACTTTGTTATACAGAGGCAGGCTGTGTGTACCTGATATTGCAGGCCTTCGGCAGCAGGTTATGAGCGAGGCACATTATGCTCGCTACTCGGTCCATCCTGGGTCTACGAAGATGTACCATGATCTCCGATGCTTATACTGGTGGGACGGTATGAAGCGGGATGTTGCAGAGTTCGTCGCCCAGTGCCCTAATTGTCAGCAGGTCAAGATTGAGCATCAGAAGCCGGGTGGACTGTTGCAGGAGATGGAAATCCCGACTTGGAAGTGGGAGGTTATTAATATGGATTTCATTACAGGTTTGCCTCGCACTCCACGGAAGTATGATTCCATCTGGGTCGTCGTTGATAGGCTGACGAAATCAGCCCATTTTCTTCCCGTCAGAACTACCTATTCCGCCGAGGATTATGCTAGGCTCTATATTAAGGAGATTGTGAAGCTTCACGGAGTTCCTATATCTATTATTTCTGACAGAGGCGCCCAGTTTACGGCACGTTTCTGGAGGTCGTTTCAGGAGGGCCTAGGGACTCAGGTGAGTCTGAGCACAGCATTTCATCCTCAGAGCGACGGACAGGCCGAGCGCACTATACAGACGCTGGGGGATATGTTGCGGGCCTGCGTTATTGATTTCAGAGGCAGCTGGGATGATCACTTGTCATTGATTGAGTTTGCATATAATAACAGTTACCATTCCAGCATCCAGATGGCTCCGTACGAGGCTCTATATGGCAGGAAATGCAGATCGCCGATTGGCTGGTTTGATATTGGCGAGTCAGAGTTGATTGGCGCAGATATGGTCCAGCAGGCCGTGGACAAGGTAAAACTTATTCGAGAGCGACTGTTGGCAGCCCAGAGTCGACAGAAGTCATACGCGGATAAACGGCGTCGACCGTTGGAGTTTCAGTTAGGCGATTGGGTATTTCTGAAGGTATCGCCTATGAAAGGCGTGATGCGGTTCGGCAGAAAGGGTAAGCTCAGTCCGCGTTATATTGGGCCTTATCAGATTGTTCGGAAGGTTGGAAATGTCGCCTATGAGTTAGATTTGCCATCTGATTTGGAAGCGGTACATCCGGTATTCCATGTGTCTATGCTCCGCAAATGCATTGGTGACCCTTCCAGAATATTCCCTGCGGATGATATTCAGATGACGGAGCAACTATCGTACGAGGAGCAGCCCGTATCTATTCTGGATCGTCAGGTAAGGAGGCTCCGGAATAAAGATGTAGCCTCTGTTAAGGTTCTGTGGCGGAACGATAATAGGGAGGAAATGACATGGGAGGCAGAAGAGGAAATGAAGAAGAAATATCCTCAATTGTTCCCTATGCCCACAGGTAACCTTAAATCCTGCTTAATTTCATTTCAATGTCAATCGTATGTCCTATGTGTTGTTGTAAGTATGAACTCCCCCAAAGTATTTTCCAATCCTATAAGATTAATTTTACATTCGAGGACGAATGTTCTAAAGGGGGGGAGGATGTTATGACCCGTGTTTTCACACGTTAGAAAGACTTGAATTATATTGGATTCTTGAGATATAAGATCAATTTGATATTTTGTTGAACATAGGAGTTATGCATGAAAGAATATAGTCATGAAAGTGTGGGACAAGGCTAAGGGCAATTTTGGAATTTTGGAAATTAGTTTCGGGAATTACAAAACATGGACTATAAGTCATTGGGCCAAAAATAATGGAATAGAATTTAAGGCCCAATGCACTTGGAGTGGCCGGCCATGGTGTGGCCCAAGCCCACAATTTGCATTAAATTTCCATGTGAATTAATTAACATTAGGCCTTAACCCAAGCCCATTACTTGGTCATGTGCTTGGTCATGTGACCAAGTCTTTATAAGATATACATTAGAAGGTTCAAGACTTAAGAAAACATAGATCAAAAAAATCAAGAACAAGAGCAAGCATAGGGGTGCTCTCGGGTTTGGCCTAGAAAAATAGGTACCAAAAATATTGCTCCAAAAATTTAATTCTTGTTGATTTCCTACTAAGTTAAGGTTCCTTTGTAACTTGGTATAGTTGGATTGGAGTGGGGAGCATTAGAATCATCAAAGTGACTACATCTCCAAGTGAAGAAAACTTGAAGAAAAGGTAAGAATTTCTACCTTTTTATTGTGCTATGAAGTTTTGTTTGTGTTGTAGTATGTAGAAATGTGTTGATTGTATGGAAAAATGGAAGTTTGCAATGTGGGTTTGGTATATGGCTTGTAGCCGTGTGTATATACATGTTGTATAGCCAAATGTATAGAATTCATGTTATATTCTAGTTGTGATTGTGATGAAATGCATATGGGAATTGAAAGTTGGATGAATTTAGTTGATATGAAAAAATAGCATATGGCCGTGTGGCATGTTGGCTATGGAATGGAATTGATTAAGTTTGTTTAGTGTATTGGAGTGTTGTTGTAATGCTTGATATGTAAATGAAGTTAGAATGATATAAGTTTGTATTGAATTGGAATGTAGAAACTTATGTCGTTTTAGTATGATTTTCCGACATTAAGGAAATGAAGTTGTTTGGTTGTGAATTATGGTGATCATTGATGAATTTGGAAGTTGGAAACTTGTTATGAAGTTGGATGCCAAAGATTTGATGTTTTGCATAAGTTATGATTTTGGCGGAAAGTTGTATATTATGTATATCGAGTGTATATCTTAAGGCAAACTATATGAAATGTATCTAGAACTATATGGTGATGATCTTGATTGTTGATGAATGTGAAATTATTGATATTAGTGGAAGTTTGGATTGAAATGAAGGTTATGTCAACTTGTGAGAAAAATGTCTAGTTGAAGGATATTTGTGTTCTTAATGTTCTTTGTTGATGTTAATGTTGTCGTTTGGGTTGTTGTTGATGATTTCTAGCCGAGTTGAATTCTCGGGGTGCCATATATATAGGGGAAGTGCTGCCGAAATTTCGGTAGCCAAATATGCTTAAAGTTGTAATAATGGCATTAATAACTCACAATTGGTAAACTTGACCAATTGCAGTTTTTCGACGAAACGGGAAGTGAGTTTGGAAAGGCTTAAGGGGCGTGAAAGGTATGTAAAGCAAACCCAATTCTTCCCTTGGCATGCCCTTAGCGTATTAGGGTCGGATCCGGGCCTCGAAGGACCTCTTGGCCCTCGGAATCCGCAAGACAAAATTTCAGTTTTTCCTTCAGTAGAATTGAACCATTTTGATACGCTTTTTCTGAAATTATGCAATTGTGCTCTAAATTACTCAGAAAGTCATAGAATGTCTGTATAACCTTCGTAGATGATATTATATGTTTAGAGGGCACAATTTGAGCCCGCCGCCTTATTTGTTCTGAGGTGGGCCCACTGTTTCCGGTTTTGCCCCTAATGTGTTAAAGCTTCCTTTTTAAGCGATTTTTGAAAGAAATGTTTTAATTACCCTATTAATCGCTTAACGAATATTATTTTAAATATTCTGTTAAATATTATAAATTATTTTGACACTCGGAATGACTTCGGGAAAGTTATACTTCTGTAATTTATTATGATATCCGAAATACATTTAATATGATTCCGTCCGACCCCATTGGATTTGTTTGTCTTTGATACGCTTCATCGAGTCTTTGAAAACATTTATTATATTTTTAAATTGCATTAGTCTCTCACTACTCCATTCGTGGATGTCCCAATGTTTCCCACACTGAGCCCGGGCCAGGATATGTTGTCAAGCGTAATTCTCTGCATTGTTCACCGCATCCCGATGTGAGGGGGCAGGTATACGCGTACATGGGTTTGTGGAGTATGATGTACCATGTCCGCCTATTCTGATCTGATCTGTTATGGCCATTTTGATATGACATATTATGATACGGGGCCACGCCCCTTTTTCTGATTCCTCTGTATAGTGGCACCAGCGTCGGGAGGGTGGCCACATTCTGTCTGCCGAGTCCCGTGGCAGGGACCGGATATGATATGATATGACATATGTTTCTGTACACATTCTGTCGGTTTTGGAAATATGCATTTGACACTCTGGATTTTGTACTCATTTTCTGTAATCATTATGATTTGACTTCTGTGATTCCGCTTTGCATATTCAGTACATATTTCGTACTGACCCCCTTTCTTCGGGGGCTGCGTTTTCATGCCACGCAGGTACAAACGACAGGTTTGCTGATCCACACGTTTAGGATCCCGTTTCTGCTATTTTGGGGCGCTCTCTTCTTCAGAGCCCATCTTTTGGTACAGTCTGTCACTGTTATCTGGATATGTATATTGTTCTGGGTATGACGGGGCCCTGTCCTGTCATATGATTATGATATGTTCTGTAGAGGTCTGTGGATACATCTGTGTGGGTTCTGTACATATGTTTGGGATACTTTGTTCTATGATGGCCTTATCGGCCTATGTGTGCCAAGTCTGCTTTTTCTGATAAATTCTGTAGCATCCACTAATATTATTATTCTGATAATATGCTAATTTGGATATCGGGTACGTATAGGTGCCCAGCTAGGGCACTGGTCGCGGCCCACGGGGTTGGGTCGTGACAATTAGACTGTTTTCTTGAAATTAAAATGAGCCGTGTGCCCTTGATTCTAATGAAGTCATGCTTAATCTTCTTGTACATGGATTGGAAGTGAATTGAATGTGTTGTAGTATGGATAAATGGATGAAAATCATGAAGTTGTTGAAGTGGCGTTGTAGCCGTGTGAGTGGACTGTTTTGGGGGGATTTAGGGACTGTTTTGTGTCACATTTGGATTGTTGTTGTTATGAACATTGTGGTGTATTGTATGCATGTTGAATATGTGAATTGTGGTGTTAAAGAAATGAATTATGTTGAAGTGTATAGGCAGTCCAAAACCGTGGACTGTTTTGGTACTAGAAGTTAAGTTGTGTGTGTTGAATGCTGATTCTTGTTGCAAACGTTTAGTGAAAGTAAAGTGCAATGATTCAAGTTAAAACTGAAATGAATTGTGGACTGTTGTAAGAATGAAGATGATGCTAAAACAGTTCCAATAACCATGAAAGTAATGTCATTAAACGTGTTGTTGTTGTTGCAAGTTAAAACTGGAAAATTCCTAAGCGAGAATGAAAATGTTTTGTGTGTTGTTTAGCCGTGTGTATGGGGTGGTTTTGAATGATGTATGGACTGCCCAAGTTCCCTAAGTAGTGTTTAAACAAGTTTGGATTGATACATGAAAGAACGATTGGCAATGTCAGCTTGTAGCGCTAGTTGGTTTGAATGCGAACGAAACGTCGTTTAAATGTTAGAAAGGGATTGTGAGCGTCAAAATACGTATTGAATTCCCTTGTAGACTAGTTTTAGCTCTTCATATCTTGATATAGGATAAGTGTTTTTGGGCAGCAAGTACAAGTTAGAATACAACTAAACGCTAAAGGTATGTAAAGCCTATTCCTTCTTTCTTTTGGCATGTCCTAGACGTAAGTATGAAACGATATGAACCTTGGGGTAAATTCTATTCTCTAGTTCCATGCATGACTTATGATTCTATATTTCATTAAGGCTATTGTCGTGTGCCTACAATATGAGTGACTAATGAATAATGCATGAAAGTTCCTATTCTTAAAGAATTGCACAACTAGAGACATACTTGACTTTCAAAAGCTACACCATGTTAAAGTGATATACGTACATGAAATCTGAAACATTCCTTGTAATAGTTTGTTGTGAGACTTAAAATGAACTGAATATGAATATTATTTTGACACTTTAGAGTTGGTTAGTTGCTTATCCATTGAGTCTCAAAAAGATAAATTGCATATATGTGGTTGCCTGTTATTCTGCTCGTGCCTACCGCTATATCCTTCACTGAGTCCCGGGCCAGGATACGTTTTCATGCGCATGTTTACTATATTATTCACCGAGTCCCTCATTAAAGGGCCGGGACACGTTATATATATATAATATGATGGTATGATGATATGATAATGATATGATGACAAGATGATATGATGATAAGATGATGATATGATGATATGATGATATGGAGATGGTGGCTAGGAGGGCATATATTCCTTATTACCGAGTCCCTCATTAAAGGGCCGGGACACGTACATGTTTATGATTATGATGCTATGATTTTAATTACCGAGTCCCTCATTAAAGGGCCGGGACACGTAATATATGTTATATACAGAATGATTATGCTATGCAGCTTTGATTACAAAACTCTATAATGACATTGATATGAGAATGATACAGATGAAATATGTTCAAAGGCAAGTTTTATGAAATTTTGGTTGTTGCATTGAATCCTATATACCTCGTCTCAATATAAGTCTATTACTATGTTTCAAGCTTTACATGCTCAGTACATATTCCGTACTGACCCCCTTTCTTCGGGGGGCTGCGTTCATGCCCGCAGGTACAGACGCTCGTTTCGGAGATCCGCCAGCCTAGGACACTTATTCAGCTATTTTGGACTACTCCTTTGTTCCGGAGCTAGCTTGTGGTATAACTCCCTTATGTTGTACTCATATGTGTTTAATTGGGTAGGGCGGGGCCCTGTCCCGCCATATGATACAGCCATTACTCTTAGAGGTCTGTGGACATCTGTGTGGGTCTGTTTGTAGTTGTTGATGCGTTTTACGTGTTATATCCCGTATTTTTGAACCTCGGAGCATCTGCTGGGGTGGGGCCCACATACCGAGATTTTTTTTGGAACATCTGAAAGGTCATATGAATCACATATGTAAAGTTAAACACAACTCATGAAGTACCTTTGGACCAAATCAAAGTGGAAACCCTCCAAACGAATATTTTTGAGAAAACGTTTTCGGGTGACCTGAATTTGGGGGGCAAACACTGTATTGTAAGTTTGGAATTTCGAAAATACCTTGAAATAGAAGTTGTAGATAATTGAATTAGCTTTCCATCCATAGGTCGTGGGTTCCCAGGTGACGTCGGTACAAGGAGATATGAACGTTTTAAGGTCGAAAGGTCAGTGGGCTAGGCGCAACTCGGGACCAACCGAATTGGCCCAAAAAAATGAAAAAAAAAAAAATTCAGGCCCAAGTGAGGAGCCATTCGGCCATGGTCCATAAAAAGGATCCAAGCCCATGGAATTAAGTCATGTGGTCAATGAATAAAAGACCACTTAATCATCCAAATTCCATAGAACTTTCAAGAGAAAGAATAGGAGGAAAAACAAGAGAAAAACAAGAACAAAAAGAGGGCATTTCGGGTTTGGCCATAGAAAAATCACCCCTCAAAATCTTGCCTCTAAAATTATTTTCTTGTTGAATTCCTACTAAATTAAGTGTCCTCTACAACTTGGTGTAATTGTTTTGGAAGAAGGAGCACTTATTTCTTCAAGTTGACAACTTGTTCAAGTGAAGAAGTTTGTAGAAAAAGGTAAGAATCAATTCCTTTTTCTTATGTTATGAAGGTTTGTTTATGTTGTGGTATGTGGAAATGAGTAGAAATTATGGAAATAAGGAAGTTTGCAAAGTGGGTATGTATATATATATGTAGCCATGGGTGTATATATGTTGTATACATATATGAGTTGAATTTTATGTTGCATTCTAGTTGTGGTTATGATGGAAATTATATTGGGAATGAAAGTTGAATGAATTTTGGTTGAAGTTGGAATATAGATGATTATGTCACTTTAGAATAATTTTGTGATATTATGGAAATGAAGTTGTTAAGATGTGAATTATGATTATGGTTGATGAATTTGGAAGTTGGAAATTTGTTATGAAGTTGTATGCCAAAGATTTGATGTTTTGCATAAGTTATGATTTTGGCGGAAGATTGTATATCATGTATATCGAGTGTATATCTTAAGGAAAACGATATGAAATGTTTCTAGAACTATATGGTGATGATCATGATGGTTGTTGAATATGAAATTATTGATCTTAGTTGAAAGTTGGGTTGAATTGAAGATTATGTCAACTTGTGAGAAAAATGACTAGTTGAAGGATATTTGTGTTTTTAATGTTCATTGTTGATATTGTTGTTGTCGTTTGGGTTGTTGTTGATGATTTATAGCCGAGTTGAATTCTCGGGGTGTCATATGTATAGGGGAAGTGCTGCCGAAATTTCGGTAGCCAAATATGCTTAAAGTTGAAATAATGGCATTAATAATTCACAATTGGTAAACTTGACCAATTGCAGTTTTTCGACGAAACGGGAAGTGAGTTTGGAAAGGCTTAAGGAGCTCGAAAGGTATGTAAAGCAACCCCAATTCTTCCCTTGGCATGCCCCTAGTGTGTTAGGGTCGGATCCGGGCCTCGAAGGACCTCTTGGCCCTCGGAATCCGCAAGACAAAATTTCAGTTTTTCCTTCAGTAGAATTGAACTATTTTGATACGCTTTTTCTGAAATTATGCAATTTTGCTCTAAATTATTCAGAAAGTCATAGAATGTTTGTATAACCTTTTTAGGTGATACTATATGCTTAGAGGGCACAATTTGAGCCCGCCGCCTTGTTTGTCCCAAGGCGGGCCCGCTATTTACGGTTTTGCCCCTAATGTGTTAAAGCTTCCTTTTTAAGCGATTTTTGAAAGAAATGTTTTAATTACCCTACTAATCGCTTAACGAATATTATTTTAAATATTCTGTTAAATATTATAAATTATTTTGACACTCGGAATGACTTCGGGAAAGTTATACTTCTGTAATTTATTATGATATCCGAAATACATTTATTATGATTCCGTCCGACCCCATTGGATTTGTTTGTCGTTGATACGCTTCATCGAGTCTTTGAAAACATTTATTATATTTTTAAATTGCATTAGTCTCTCACTACTCCATTCGTGGATGTCCCAATGTTTCCCACACTGAGCCCGGGCCAGGATATGTTGTCAAGCGTAATTCTCTGCATTGTTCGCCGCGCCCCGATGTGAGGGGGCAGGTATACGCGTACATGGGTCTGTGGAGTATGATGTGCCATGTCCGCCTATTCTGATCTGATCTGTTATGGCCATTCTGATATGACATTTTATGATACGGGGCCACGCCCCCTTTTCTGATTCCTCTGTATTGTGGCACCAGTGTCGGGAGGGTGACCACGTTCTGTCTGCCGAGTCCCGTGGCAGGGATCGGATATGATATGACATATGTTTCTGTACACATTCTGTCTGATTTGGAAATATGCATTTGACACTCTGGATTTTGTACCCATTTTCTGTAATCATTATGATTTGACTTCTGTGATTCCGCTTTACATATTCAGTACATATTTCGTACTGACCCCCTTTCTTCGGGGGCTGCGTTTTCATGCCACGCAGGTACGGACGACAGGTTTGCTGATCCGCACGTTTAGGATCCCATTTCTGCTATTTTAGGGCGCTCTCTTCTACAGAGCCCATCTTTTGGTACAGTCTGTCACTGTTATCTGGATATGTACTTTGTTCAGGGTATGACGGGGCCCTGTCCCGTCTTATGATTATGATATGTTCTGTAGAGGTCTGTGGATACATCTGTGTGGGTTCTGTACATATGTTTGGGATACTTTGTTCTATGATGGCCTTATCGGCCTATGTGTGCCAAGTCTGCTTTTTGTGATAAATTCTGTGGCATCCACTAATATTATTATAATATTATTCTGATAATATGCTAATTTGGGTATCGGGTACGTATAGGTGCCCAGCTAGGGCACTGGTCGCGGCCCACGGGGTTGGGTCGTGACATTACGACTATGACTTATGTTTGGGGCGTACCCATTCGTAATGGCAGCCTTGTCGGCTTGCATATATATGTATGTTTGGTATTTTGCATATCGTGGCAGCCTTGTCGGCTTGCGTAGGAATATATACATGTTGTTGTTTAAAAAGTGCAACTCCTCAGGAGACAGGTGCCTAAGACATACAAAACTTGGCAGCTTTAAAATAACACTCTACCTTTTTATACAAATGAGATCATGACATGCTGATTATAAATTATTATAGTTAACAGATAATATGAGTGTCCAACTCGGGCACTAGTCATTGCCTACGGGGTTGGGTCGTGACACCTCAGGTGTGGGATTAGGATGCGTATTGATGCAGAATGGAAAAGTTATTGCATATGCTTTGAGACAGTTGCGAAAACGTGAACAGAATTATCCCACTCATGATCTTGAGCTAGCTGCGGTTATTCATGCATTGAAAATATGGAGACACTACTTAGATGGTGTGCACGTGGACATCTTTACGGATCAAAAAAGCCTTCAATATATTTTCAAACAGAAAGAGTTGAACCTGCGGCAAAGGAGATGGTTAGAATTACTGAAGGATTATGATGTGAACATCCTATATCATCCAGAAAAGGCGAATATAGTAGCAGATGCATTTAGCCGCCGATCGATGGGTAGTTTATGTGGAGTTCCTTCGGAAAAGCGAGAAATGGTTCGTGAGGTCCATCGGTTAGCAAGTCTCGTCGTACGGCCCATTGATTCAGGAGATGCAAGTATTAGCATCAATAACCCCACAGTTTCTTCATTGAATCTAGAAGTGAAGGAACAACAATATGAAGATCCTCAGTTAAGCCACTATCGAGATCTATCTCAGGAAAAGGAAAAGTCTCCATTCGAAGTTTCCATAGAAGGGGTTCTTAGATATCGAGGTCGGCTATGTGTACCGAATGTGGCAAACTTGCGCCAACGGATTTTAGAGGAAGCACACTATTCCCGGTATTCTATTCATCCAGGTGCAACTAAGATGTACCATGATCTTAAATCGATATATTAGTGGGATGGCATGAAGCGAGACATAGCAGAATTTGTAGCACAATGCCCAAATTGCCAGCAAGTGAAGGCTGAGCATCAAAAGCCAGGAGGCTTATTGCAAGCAATGGAAATTCCTACGTGGAAATGGGAAGAAATTAACATGGATTTTGTGGTAGGATTACCCCGTACGCGAGGGAAGTGTGACTCTATATGGGTGATCGTGGATAGACTCACGAAAGCAGCTCATTTTCTCCTCGTTAGAACCACATATTCAGCGGAAGATTATGCTAAATTGTATCTCAAGGAGATTGTACGACTTCACGGTATTCCTTTGGCCATTATCACAGACAGAGGGGCACAGTTCACAGCCAAGTTCTGGAAGTCCTTTCAAGAAGGTCTAGGTACTCAAGTTAAGCTCAGCACGGCATTCCATCCGCAGACCGACGGACAAGCCGAGCGTACTATTCAGACCTTGGAAGATATGCTACAAGCGTGTGTGCTGGACTTTGGTGGTAGCTGGGATGAGAATTTGCCTCTTATTGAATTTGCCTATAATAACAGCTATCATTCCAGTATTCAAATGGCCCCGTATTAAGCCTTATATGGAAGGAAATGCAGATCTCCAATTGGATGGTTTGAAACCGGAGAAGTACAATTGATAGGCCCCGACTTCATCCAACAAGCAGTTGAAAAGTTTAAGGTGATTCGAGACCGACTGATAACAGCTCAAAGTCGCCAAAAGTCTTATGCAGATAATCGCCGACGAGACTTGGAATTTCAAGTGGGCGATTGGGTGTTCCTGAAGGTATCGCCGATGAGGGGAGTGATGAGATTTGGTAAAAGGGGGAAATTGAGTCCAAGATACGTCGGACCTTATAAAATTACCTGCAAGGTGGGTCGAGTAGCCTACGAATTGGACTTGCCTTCAGAGCTCGAATCCGTGCATCCAGTATTCCATGTTTCGATGCTCCGCAAGTGTATTGGAGACCCAACGAGAATAGTTCCGGTTGATGATGTGCAAGTAACAGAGACGCTAACATACGAGGAAATTCCCATTTCCATTTTGGATAGACAAGTACGAAGGCTTCGGAATAAAGAGGTTGCTTCAGTCAAAGTTCTATGGCGGAACAATAATCGGGAAGAAATGACTTGGGAAGCGGAGGAGAAGATGAAATCTATGTACCCCCATTTGTTCCAATCCCCAGAAGAGATTCAAGATGAGACGTCGATGGTGTAAGGTATGTATGTTTTAATTTTATGTTTTTGGTCGTGTGTGGCCATAAATGTGTTGATATTGTGATATAGCCCTGTGAGGCGAAGATATTGTGGGTTGTTGTAATGGAAAGGTAGTGTCCAAATTACAAAGGAAACTCTGGCAAAAAATTTCTAGAATTCCCAAGTGTCGAACATTCGAGGACGAATGTTCCAAAAGGGGGGGAGAATGTTACACCTCGGAAATTTCTCCGTACTTGTATGATGAGTGGAATGATGAAGAGTTTGAGTGAATGATGTTTTATTAAGTCGGGAATGGCTAATTAAGAATTTTTGGAAAATGAGAAAGTCGCGGAAATTTTTCTGTCCAGTGGTCGTATATGGCACTATACGGCCCGTAAAGTGATTTACGGACCGTATAGTGCAATCGTCCTCCAGCTTGTCAAAAATCACAACTTTCTGTAAATGTTGAATATGGTTAAATACGACCCAGTTTACGGCCCGTAAACTGGTTTACGGACCGTAAACTAGGTCGTGAACTGCCATGTTCCTCAGCCAAACTTTCTGTTTCTGGGATGATTAAAAATGACCATGGAGGACGGACTGTAAACCACAATACGGTCCGTAAACTGCAATTTACGACCACTGTTCATCCCGACAATTTTTCACTAAAGACCAGATTTTGAATTATTAAAAGAGAACTTAAGCCTCAATTCACGTCATTTCCTTCCACACAACTCAAGAACATTCTAGAACTCTCCAAATATTTCCTCCACAAGAATTCAAGAGAATCAAAGGAGATATCAAGATTATCAACACCAAATTCATAAAAATAAGTGTAAGAACACATCAAAGGATCATCTAAGTCAAGAAATCCCACAAAGGGTGGAACTAGGGTTTTGGTTAATTGAAGTATTTCAACTTAAGGATCTTTCAACCATCATCCAAGGTAAGTTTCATGATTATTCCATGTTTTTTGAAGTATTGGAAAGCTTCGACACTTGAAATGTAGAAGAACATAGAAATGGGTCATTATTGAGTGAATAGTGACATAAATGAATGATAGTGGAATTGAACTATGAATATTGAAGTGTTGTGAGTACTAATACATTATAAATGATGTTTATATCATGAAACAAGCATTAAATGCATGAAAACGCAAGGATGAGCTAGAAGTAGACATAAGGGAAAATTGGAGGAAAATGGTGGATTTTGCCAAATGTACGTAAATGACGATTGTCGATGACGATATTGCGAGTAATATTATGAATGTTGGGAGTTGATATAAAACATGAGAAAAATGGTATGAGCAAAGGAAGCGTTGTCCGACTTTTCCTAGAATTAGCGATGCTTTCTTGTAGTTAGTTTACTAATGTTGATACGGATTCTCTTATGAAGGTAACGACGTGAGATCGACGGAGAACAAGTGAGCGATATCTTAGCTAAACGACAAAGGTATGTGAGGCTAGTCCTTCTTTCTAATGGCATGAATCTTTTAGCTTGAATCCCTATTCCTTTCATGAGTTCTTACATTCTAAGAAGTTAAAAGCTTATGCCTATGAATGTCTATATGAGATAAGTATTTTATGATAAGCATATTACTATGAGCATTTACATTGAGCATGTCATGAGCATTTCACACCGGGCCTAGTTGGCCGGGCAGACACTGCTTCGGTAAGCGGCGATACGGATACACCACGACCTACGGGCGTGGGCAGACGCCACTAGTAGGCGGCATGAGATGGTACCCCGGACGCGGGAGGCCTGGACGCGGACTAATATTATTGATTATCACACTGTTCCGACATGGACGGGCAGCTTGCATATGATGCATACATGTCATGATGATGAGTATGAGTAAGATAGCATGCATTACTTCATTTATGATTATCAGTCAGATCCGGATGTCTCATGTTGACGTTACCCTCATATTATTGATGTTTCCTTTCATTAATTATGCCTCTCATACTCGGTACAATATTCGTACTGACGTCCTTTCTTCGGACGCTGTGTTCATGCCCACAGGTAGACAGGGAGGAGAGCTTGGCCCAGGTCCTCAGTAACTGTTAGCTGATAGATAGCACTCCATTGCTCGGAGGTGCTTATGGCTATTCTTTTGATGGACATTCATATATGCATATTTTGGGCATGACGGAGTCTTGTTCCGTCTATGTATTCATTATGTTAGTAGAGGCTCGTAGATACGCAGTGTGGGTTAGATGGTCTCACAAGAGGTTTTCATATGTATGTATATTATTTTGATGGCCAGGAGGCAAATGTATATAAAGTACTTATGTTTCGATTAAATATGATTTTCCTACAATTGGTATGTAAAATTGATAAAAGAGTATTAAATGAGCGAGACAAGCAGTAGAGTAAGCGGTGCTCGGTAATCGCTCTGGGTACCCGTCGCGGCCCCTAGCTGGGTCGTGACATATACGGATCGGGCTTCACGTTCCGCAACAATATATATATGGATCGGGCTGCACGTTTCGCAGCAATATATTTATAGATCGGGCCCGAACGTTCCTCGGCACTAATATATTATATTTATGGATCGGGCCAAACGTTCCTCGGTACTAATATATTATATTTGTGGATCGGGTCGAACGTTCCTCAGCACTAATATATTATATTTATGGATCGGGCCGAACGTTCCTCGGCACTAATATATTATATTTATGGATCGGGTCGTACGTTCCTCGGCACTATTATATTGATATATGGATCGGGTTGTACGTCCCACAGCACTATCAGTTATATGCATATATGATGTATGATGTCAGTATACATGACGACTCCATCCACCACGTCCCTCACTAGAGGGCCGGGATCTGTTATATGTATATGTATATGATGACATATGATGTCGGCACGCATGATCTGTGTTTGGAAAGTAAGTATTTTGGTACTCTGGAGGATTTACTCATTTTCTTTACCTCTTCTGACATATGACATCGGTATGCATTATTTACGTTCGGAAAATAAGCACCTTGGTATTCTGGCTAATGTACTTACTTTTTGTACGTTGTTCCGGTTATGTTTATGTTTTCTGTATTTCATGCCTTACATACTCAGTACATATTCCGTACTGACCCCCTTTCTTTGGGGGCTGCGTTTCATGCCACGCAGGTACATCCAGATGAGTAGAAGACTTTGCTAGAAGGTGTTTCAGCGGGATTGGCGAGCTCCATTTCCTTCAGGAGTGTTGCCGAGTCAGAGTATATGTGTTATGATTTCTGATTGATGTTAGAGACTTTGCAGACAGAGTCGTGGGTATAGAAAGTCAGTCTTGTAAGCGGCTCTGTAAGCCAACGTACCATTATGCATATTGTTACAGATTCTGTATGATTACAGATTTTGCTTGACTTGAGAACGACGGAAGGAATGTTTTTGAGAGCCTTTACTATGTAATTCAGTGTTATTTGATTTAAGAGTTCTAAGAGATTATATGTGTAATAAAGAGTCAGCGGGTTCGCTCGGCCCTAAATAAGGGTCGGGTGCCCATCATGCCCTGATCAAGATTAGGGTGTGACAAATTGGTATCAGAGCAGGTCGTCCTAGGGGTTGTCTGCAAAGTCGTGTCCAGTAGAGTCCTGTTTATGGGTGTAAAGTCGGCCACATTTATAAACAGGAGGCTGCAGGGCATCTAGGGATTGTTGACCTTCTTTCTGTCTTAGATCGTGCGATAGAGCCAAGTCTTAGGAAATGAGATTCCCTATATAAGCCTTACATACGACGGAAGAAGGTGAGTGATGATATGGAAAGTCATAGAGGTAAGTTTTGATATATTTGTTCTGTTACCTGAAATTGGGAGCCCTGGGTGGCTGGAATATGTCGTACACATATGTATGCCCTGTGAGGCATTGTTAGTATTTGTTGCGTGCAGATTTTGGATAGTGAGAATTGTAAAGGAGACTCCGCCAAAATTTGTCAAAATCGGGTCATTTAACTTGGTACACCTAACAGGAAGAAGCGTGGAAAGGAAATATCGTAAATAGACAATAAGTGGGATGCGTTGTTTTAGAGGAGTTATGGATTTGGCATGGCATGAAGAACGATTGCGAGAAAGACGATTAGCAGTCCGAAGGATTAGAATGGGTTACATTCGAGGTTTAGTAGGAGTAAGGTTTATTGGGCGATTCAAGGAAAGTCGACAATCAGTTTTGCCGTAGGTTATTATATAAGAGTGGCGAGCGGAAGTCCAAAGAGGTGGATAATCGAGTATTTATAAGTAATGGCGATGAAGGTGTGCTCCCTACTATCAGGAATCTGGAACTCTAGGACGAAAAGTAGTTATACACATAGTAAATGAAACGAAATAGTAAAATCTCGCACCCCCCTTCGGAGTGGTTTTGAAAATCTAAATAGTTAAATCTCGCACCCCCTTCGGAGTGGTTTTGAAAATCTAAATAGTAAAATCTCGCACCCCCCTTCGGAGTGGTTTTGAAAATCTAAATAGTAAAATCTCGCACCCCCCTTCGGAGTGGTTTTAAAAATCTAACTTTATGTTTCCTTTAGTATAAAACTGATTTTTCTCGAAATTATTAGTGAAACCATATGCACAACTCAATTGACATAACATAAACGGAGTCCATATGTTATATAGCACGCTCAGACATAAGTTGAGGCCATAGCACACTCAGAGATAAGCTGAGGCCATAGCACACTCGGACTTAAGCCGAGGCCATATGTTATATAGCACGCTCAGTCGCGTCATGAAATCATCTAAAAAAAACTATTATGGATGTCATGTATGAAATCAAACCCTTTTCATTTGTCTCCTTCGAGACTCACAAATTTAAATGTAAAATGCATAGGTAAGAGAAAGACCTTTTGAATGTCCCCTTCGGGATTTAGATCGCACTATGAAGTCGCACAACTTGAGAATGCCCCTTCGGGCATAAGAGGTCAAAGAACTCAGGATATCCTACATCTAGGAATGGATTCATTATGGATATCGGTACGCTACGTTTCCAAAACAATCCGAGTTAGCATATGAAAGTTAGGAACGATATTCATTATAGAAACCTCTACGAACGTTTTTAAAGCAATCCGAGACTGTCTACGAAAGTTAGGGACATTAATACTTATAGAACTCTTTTAAAAAAACAAGAACTCTTTATGCTTTGCTCGTTATTCAATCATATGATAATCTCGACTATACTAAGCATACTCACATCAAGAAGTGAATAAGAATCGTAAACAAGCTCGGAATCAAGAATAGAGTTACCCCAAGATACGTATCATAACTTACTTAGCTCTAGGACATGCCAAAAGAAAGAAAGGGTAAGCCTTACATACCTTGCCCGCTTCCTACGCTAATCCGAACTTAAGTCTTTGGCTTCACAAGATCTACAACAATATTGGTATATACCAAACATTAGCCATAAACACTTAAGAGTCCAATTCTAAACCAACACTTTATTTACAGAAATTTCGGCAGCATTTCCCCTGTAAATACAACTAACCCCGAGAATCCAACTCGGCTAAATCATCAACAACAAATCCGAGAATTCAACTCGGCCAAATTATCAACAACAATACCAACAGTCATTCTAACAATATCAACAATCAATTTAAAACGCATTCTAATATTAGTGACTTCTTTCTACAAACTTCGACGGCGTTTCATTTATGTTCAATTCATAATTGCTCACATATTTAAGTACTAATCCGAAACCATTCAAACAATATTCAAGAACACTTCAAACAATCTGCATAACATACAAGATAGTCTAACCAATATTCCACTCCACCCGAAACCTTCCAAATGCAACAAGAACAATAACAACACATTTCCTTCCTTCAAATTCATGAACTACACCAACAATTCACACACTAACAACACTATTTTCCATAAATACAAGAAACTACATTCAAATCACATTAGCTTCTAAAACAACTCTCCAACACTTACAACTTCAACTAGAATCATCAAACTTTCATTATCAACATAGAATCCACAACAACAACAACCAAAACACTAGATAAAATAATTGGTTCATCATTCCTACATAACACACATATGCACGGCCACCACTCCAACACACTAAATTCATGGTTTCCATCCATTTCCACACACTACAACATGTACAAAACATTCATAACATATGAAAAAGAAGATTACTTCACTTTGCTAGGGACCTTCCAATTGGTTGTTTAACTAGAAGAAATTATTTTTTTGTGATCAATTTTTCTTGCCCCTTGTTCGGCTAGGCCTTTGGCCGAATGCCTTCTCTTTTTTTTTTTTCAAGTTTCTTCTACAAGCTTCCTAATTGATGAAGATGATAAATATAATGAATTAGTCATCTTCTATTTAATTATATAATGGATCCATGTGGGCCAAGGCCCACTCCCTATTACACGGCCACTTGGCCCATTTATTTCAAGAATTTCAAGTTTCCTTAAATCACTCTTAACCCCAAACTTTCCTTAATATTTCCATGAGCCACCTTGTGAATTTCCCTTTTTACCCCTAGCCTTTCTTAATATTTCCACATCAAAAAAATTCATAAACAACTTGTGTATTAAACAAGATCAAAATATAGCCTTGTCCTTAACTTCTTACAATTGTCTTGATTTATCTGAATGTACAAAATGCGGGATATAACATCCTCCCCCCCTTTAGAACATTCGTCCTCGAATGTTCAACTGATCTTATGGGGTCTTATAACACTTCGGGTAGATCTCTTTTATAGCTATCGCATACAGCTCATTCGTCAATCCACATATCCGCTTTGGAAATTCAGATTACCTGTAGGCATAGGGAATAAGTGGGGGTACTTCTTCTTCATATTTTCTTCGGCTTTCCAGGTCATTTCCTCTCTATTATTGTTTCGCCACGGTATCTTAACTGAAGCCACGTCTTTGGTACGCAATCTTCACTTGTCGATCCAGTGTGGCTATAAGATACTCCTTTATTTTCATGTCCGCCTCGTCCTATGCGACCTCTTAAGGTTTCCAGCCATTCCGTATACTCTAATTTCCCTTAGACTACTCTAGCTTCCCATTTGTCTCTTATGTCTAAATCTATAGGATTTCTTGCACACTTCCCAGGGGGTCACCCATCCTAATATTTCTCTCAACTTAGCACGCTTAACCTCGAAACTTCGATGAAATTCAGTGCATTAATGCCGATATAATCGCATCCACCTCACCGCATGGCCTTCATTACATGATCTGGAGCAAGTCGAAGTCTTACAGATTCCGAGACATTTTCGTAATACGTCCTTCCCTTTACAATTACTATTTTACCCTTTTCAATCTTCAATATTCACTTTCACTTTCATCCCCCCAACTTGACATTTCAATCATATTTCAATATTCTTACCTTATCCAACATGCCTCTTCCGCACCGTTACTTACCACTGTACATTGTAACTGTTAATGTCATCGGTCGCTTTCTTCTGTCGATGTCGTCCTTTAGCTGAAATCAAAGGTTAGTACAAGGGACTTCATTTCCTACGACTGGGCTCTATCGCACGATCTTAGATATGAAAGAAAGAATAACACCCTATTAATGTCTCGTAGCCTCCTGTTTATAGATGTGGTGCACAACACACCGATAAGCAAGACTCTACTAGACACGACTTTGCAGACAACCCCTAGGACGTCCTGCTCTGATACCACTTTGTCACACCCTCATCTTGATAGGGCATGATAGGCACCCGACTCTCATCAGAGTCGAGCGAACCCTTAAACGTTCGCTTTACCAAAACCTGTCATTTCAAAAACTTTTAAAAACATGAAACTTTTTCACATAGAGATCCTTATCCTTATAACGATCATGTAAATTTCAATCAAATAAGTACTTTAACCCAATTGAAATCATCTAAAATACATGCTCTTTTAACGTACACAAATGATTCGCACTTCTTGATGCCCTATCCACAGGACACTGTCTGCAAAGTCTCTAACATATACAAAATACCATGACATAAGTACTTTGACCCGGCAACACTCCGAACTGAGATGGAGCTCGCCAATCCCGCGGGAACACCTTCTAGCAAAGTCTTCTACTCATCTGGGTGTACCTGCATGGCATGAAACACAGCCCCCGAAGAAAGGGGGTCAGTACGGAATATGTACTGAATATGTAAAGCATTACTGAATCACAAACAAGGAGAAGCATAACAGTAAACAAGTTTAGAAGCAACCCGGGAGTAACCTGGAACAGCATTCTGAACCAAGTCTTGTGGCCTTTACCCAAATTCTAGCATGCACAATATAATTACCGCATATGCAAATTCTAGAATACACAATATAAATTTGGTATCACAATAGTCCCTTCGGACGGCCGCTTCCGGCATAATAATGATGATGGCCCCTTCGGGCATGACGGTCCCGACATAATAATAATGCTGGCCCCTTCGGGCATGCCTCTTCCGACATAATAATAATGCTGGCCCCTTCGGGCATGCCGCTTCCGGCATAATAATGATGATGGCCCCTTCGGGAATGACGGTCCCGACATAATAATAATGATGGCCCCTTCGGGCATGCCTCTTCCGACATAATAATAATGATGGCCCCTTCGGGCATGCCGCTTCCGGCATAATAAAAATGATGGCCCCTTCGGGCATGCCGCTTTCGGCATAATAATAATGATGGCCCCTTCGGGCATAATAATAATGATGGCCCCTTCGGGCATGCCGTTTCCGACATAATAATAATGATGGCCCCTTTGGGCATGCCGCTTCCGGCATAATAATAATGATGGCGTCAACACAACCTAATCCACGAATATCAATACAAAGAAGTGATGTTATGGAGTGTAAACATAAATCGTAAATGAAACGAAATAGTAAAATCTCGCACCCCTCTTCGGAGTGGTTTTGAAAATCTAAATAGTAAAATCTCGCACCCCCTTCGGAGTGGTTTTGAAAATCTAAATAGTAAAATCTCGCACCCCCCTTCGGAGTGGTTTTGAAAATCTAAATAGTAAAATCTCGCACTCCCCTTCGGAGTAGTTTTAAAAATCTAACTTTATGTTTCCTTTAGTATAAAACTAATTTTTCTCGAAATTATTAGTGAAACCATATGCACAACTCAATTGGCGTAACATAAACTGAGGCCTAGCACGCTCAGACATAAGTTGAGGCCATAGCACACTCAGAGATAAACTGAGGCCATAGCACACTCGGACTTAAGCCGAGGCCATATGTTATATAGCACGCTCAGTCGCGTCATGAAATCATCTAAAAAAAAACTATTATGGACGTTGTCACGACCCAACCCCGTAGGCCGTGACTAGTGCCCGAATTGGACACTCATGTCACTTGTTAACTATAATCATTTATAACTAGTATGTCATGAACTTATTTGTATAAAAAGGTATGGTGTTGTTTTAAAGCTGTCAAAATATTTTTTTTGTATGTCGTAGGCACCTGTCTCCTGAGGAGTTACAATTTTTAAACAACAACATATATTTTTCTACGCAAGCCGACAAGGCTGCCACGATATGCAACATACCAAACATACATATATATGCAAGCCGACAAGGCTGCCATTACGAATGGGTACGCCCCAAACATATGTCATAATCATAAAACGCGTCAACAACCATAAACAGACCCACACAAATGTCCACAGACCTCTAAGAGTAATGACCGTATCATATGGCGGGACAGGGCCCCGCCGTACCCAAATAAACTCATATGAATTCAACATAAGGGAGTTATACCACAAGCTAGGCTCCGGAACAAAGGAGCAGTCAAAATAGCTGAATAAGTGTCCTAAGCTGGCGGATCTCCGAAATGAACGTCTGTACCTGCGGGCATGAACGCAGCCCCCCGAAGAAAGGGGGTCAGTACGGAATATGTACTGATCATGTAAAGCATGAAACATAGTGATAGACTCATACTGAGATAAGATGTATGGGACTCAATGCAACTAACAGAATTTCATAAAGACTTGCCTTTGAACATACTTCATCTGTATCATTCTCATATCAATGTCCATATAGTGTTTTGTAATCAAAGCTGCATAATCATTCTGTATATAACATATATACGTGTCCCGGCCCTCTAGTGAGGGGCTCGGTAATTAAAATCATAGTATCATAAACATGCACATAGACGTGTCCCGGCCCTTTCGTAAGGGACTCGGTAATAAGGAATATATATGCCCTCCTGGCCACCATCTCCATATCATCATATCATCACATCATCATATCATCATATATATATAACGTGTCCCGACCCTCTAGTGAGAGACTCGGTGAATATAGTCATAGCATCATAAACATAAACATGTACGTGTCCCGGCCCTTTAATGAGGGACTCGGTAATAATATGGTAGATGTGCGCACGAGAACGTGTCCTGGCCCGGGACTCAGTGAAGGATATAGCGATAAGCACGAGCAGAATAATAAGCAACCACATATATGCAATGCATCTTTTGAGACTCAATAGATAAGCAACTAACCAGCTCTAAAGTATTGGGATAATAATCATATTCAATTCTTTTCAACTCTCATTATAAGCCATAGCAAGGAATGTTTCAGCTTTCATGTACATGTATCAATTTTCATGATGTAGCTTTTGAAAATCAAGTATACTTCTATTCATGCCATTCTTTTAAGAGTAGGAACTTCTATACATCATTCATTAGTCAATCATGTAGTAGGCTCGTGACAATAGCATTAAGGAAATATAGAATCATAAGTCATGCATGGAACTAGAGAATAGAATTTACCCCAAGGTTCATATCGTTTCATACTTACGTCTAGGACATGCCAAGAAAAGAAGGAATAAGCTTTACATACCTTTAGCGTTTAGTCGTATAATAACTTGTACTTGCTGCCCAATGGTACTTATCCTATATCAAGATATCACAAGCTATGATTAGTTTACGAGGGAATTCGATACGTATTTTGACACTCACAATCCCTTTCTAACATTTAGACGACGTTTCGTTCGCATTCAAACCAACTAGTGCTACAAGCTAATATTGCTAGTCATTCTTTCATGTATCAATCCAAACTTGTATAAACATGATTTAAGGGACTTTGGACAGTCCATACATCATTCAAAACTGTCCCATACTCACGGCCAAACAGCACACACAACACTACAATTTCTATTTCGCAATTTTCCAACTTCAATTACAACGACAACAACACGTTTACAACATTACTTATGCGATTATCGGAACTGTTTCAGCATCATCTTTATTCTTATAACAGCCCACAAACCATTTCAATTTCAACTTGAATCATTAAACTTCACTTTCACTACACGTTCATAGCAACAATCAATATTCAACATTCACTAATTTGCTTCTAACCTTAAAACAGTCCACTGTTTTGGACTGCTTGCGTACTTCAATTTGATTTGTTTCTTTAACACCTAAATTCACATATTCAACATACATACAATATACCACAATGTTCATAACAACAACAATCAAAACTTGGCACAAAACAGTCCATAATTTCCCCTAAAACAGCCCCTTTACACGGCTTCAACACAACTATAACAACTTCATGATTTTCATCCATTCATCCAAACCACAACACATTCAATCCATTTCCAATACATGTACAAGGAGATTAAACATGATTCCATTAAAGCCTACAACACATGGCTCATTTAAACTTTTTAGAAAACAGTCCATTACCACAACATGTCCAAAACAGTCCAATAACATGTCCAAAACAGTCCCTAAACAATGTTCGGAATTCTTGCAAACATTTACGAACATACTAAGCAAACCACCTATGATTCTTACACATTATTTCATGCCTTCTTTTCATATATTTTCAGTAGGTTATGACCAGCTATCCACACGACAAATACAACATCAATTCGTACACAACTAAACTACATCGTCATTTCTATAATCCTTACAACAACTCACAAACGATTTTAGTTTCAACTCCAACCATTAAACACCTTCATTTCCATCATGAAATTCATGATAATAACAATCAAAATATCAAGTAAAAACAGTTCACTAACTCCCTCACAAAACAGTCCAATACCAACATACAACATCATAAACCAACTTCTACAATCTTTGTTCATTTACATATGTTGACACCCATTCAATTCACCAACAATACATACAAAATGAAACCAACCATGGCTTCCCCAACACTCACGGCTCACTCTCTACTTCAACTACAACAACAATCCAACAACAACCTTCATGAACTATACATTCAAATCATCATGCAACACAAGAACAATAAACATTCTTACCTTACAACTTGTTCTTCACTTTGGCCGAATCTTCAACCCTATTGAGGTGCTACACCCCCTTGTTTCTTTCCAACAACTACTACACGTTCTTGTACACTAGATGAGGAGTTGATTTGAGGAAGAAAACTGATTTTTTTTGGTGGTGGAGGAGCTGCCATAGCCGTGGCTCTCTTTCTCTAGTTGGAGAAGATGAGAGCTTCTCTCTCTTGTTCAATTTGTGGCATTGGGGAAAATGAGTTGGCATGCAACTTTTGGTCAACAAAGTTGGATATTTTTCTGCCCAAGGGGTCTTGCACGTTCCCCCAACTGAGCATGGGCAAAAATCTGATTTTTGCCTTGTGTTTGTGGGGCCCACACGGCCACAATTGAAAAATTGTGAACATTTAAGTCTTAATCCCCGCTCATCCAACTTGCATCGTCCATATCTCATACCCCGATATCGTTTTGACAAGCGGTTTGTTTCATTGAAAACTAGACTCGATGAACTTCATTTTAGGCTTTTGAAACACCTTAAAACTCCTCATATACTAGGAGATATGCCTCCTACAATATAGACTAAAATCGAGTCCGAGATTTTATTGAAGTTGTTCCGATTCATTTCGTTTAACTTCTAATCCTCTTCCACCCTCATGTAACCTCTTATGCATACATATACACACTTGTATACATCAATAAATATCCATATACACATCTCGAAAGGTCCAGAGAATCACAATAACCTTAAACATAATTAGAGAACTCACACAGCTTCGACGAAACTCCAATCGCAAAAGTATGTTCATATATTTTGTCCATCTTCTATATCATTACTAATAATCTCAAATACTTTAAAAGGTCACTCGCATTACCTCATATACATACTCATAACGCGATTTCAAATCCTTTAGGTTACCATGTCACCTCGAGATACTTAAGACAACCATATATATAACGATATTCTTACTAACTCGATTAACTTTCCTTGAACCTTCTTAACTCATTCTTTCTTGTTTTAACACAGTAGCACGGATTATTATGGAGTGTAACAGACGTCATGTATGAAATCAAACCCTTTTCATTTGTCTCCTTCGAGACTCGCAAATTTAAATGTAAAATGCATAGGTAAGAGAAAGACCATATGAATGTCCCCTTCGGGATTTAGACCGCACTATGAAGTCGCACAACTTGAGAATGCCCCTTCGGGCTTAAGAGGTCAAAGAACTCAGGATATCCTACATCTAGGAATGGATTCATTATGGATATCGTTACGCTACGTTTCCAAAACAATCCGAGTTAGCATATGAAAGTTAGGAACGATATTCATTATAGAAACCTCTACGAACGTTTTTAAAGCAATCCGAGACTGTCTACGAAAGTTAGGGACATTAATACTTATAGAACTCTTTTAAAAAACAAGAACTCTTTATGCTTTGCTCGTTATTCAATCATATGATAATCTCGACTATACTAAGCATACTCACATCAAGAAGTGAATAAGAATCGTAAACAAGCTCGGAATCAAGAATAGAGTTACCCCAAGATACGTATCATAACTTACTTAGCTCTAGGACATGCCAAAAGAAAGAAAGGGTAAGCCTTACATACCTTGCCCGCTTCCTACGCTAATCCGAACTTAAGTCTTTGGCTTCACAAGATCTACAACAATATTGGTATATACCAAACATTAGCCATAAACACTTAAGAGTCCAATTCTAAACCAACACTTTATTTACAGAAATTTCGGCAGCATTTCCCCTGTAAATACAACTAACCCCGAGAATCCAACTCGGCTAAATCATCAACAACAAATCCGAGAATTCAACTCGGCCAAATTATCAACAACAATACCAACAGTCATTCTAACAATATCAACAATCAATTCAAAACGCATTCTAATATTAGTGACTTCTTTCTACAAACTTCAACGGCGTTTCATTTATGTTCAATTCATAATTGCTCACATTTTCAAGTACTAATCTGAAACCATTCAAACAATATTCAAGAACACTTCAAACAATCCGCATAACATTCAAGATAGTCTAACCAATATTCCACTCCACCCGAAACCTTCCAAATGCAACAAGAACAATAACAACACATTTCCTTCCTTCAAATTCATGAACTACACCAACAATTCACACACTAACAACACTATTTTCCATAAATACAAGAAACTACATTCAAATCACATTAGCTTCTAAAACAACTCTCCAACACTTACAACTTCAACTAGAATCATCAAACTTTCATTATCAACATAGAATCCACAACAACAACAACTAAAACACTAGATAAAATAATTGGTTCATCATTCCTACATAACACACATATGCACGGCCACCACTCCAACACACTAAATTCATGGTTTCCATCCATTTCCACACACTACAACATGTACAAAACATTCATAACATATGAAAAAGAAGATTAAATCTTACCTCTTCCACTTAACTCCACACTTGGCTAGGATTTGTAGCTTGCAAGAATAGATGTTTTACTTGCTCCAATGACTACTTCACTTTGCTAGGGACCTTCCAATTGGTTGTTTAGCTAGAAGAAATTATTTTTTTGTGATCAATTTTTCTTGCCCCTTGTTCGGCTAGGCCTTTGGCCGAATGCCTTCTCTTTTTTTTTTTCAAGTTTCTTCTACAAGCTTCCTAATTGATGAAGATGATAAATATAATGAATTAGTCATCTTCTATTTAATTATATAATGGATCCATGTGGGCCAAGGCCCACTCCCTATTACACGGCCACTTGGCCCATTTATTTCAAGAATTTCAAGTTTCCATAAATCACACTTAACCCCAAACTTTCCTTAATGTTTCCACGAGCCACCTTGTGAATTTTCCTTTTTACCCCTAGTCTTTCTTAATATTTCCACATCAAAAAATTTCATAAACAACTTGTGTATTAAACACGATCAAAATATAGCCTTGTCCTTAACTTCTTGCAATTGTCTTGATTTATCTGAATGTACAAAATGCGGGATATAACAATCTTAATTGTTGACTTCCAAGTTCGAGAAGTAGAAGTGTGACGATTGGGTATACTTTAAGGTATGTTAAGGCTATCCTTTCTTTATTTTGGCATGACCTTATGACATGAACCGAACAAGTAAGCGAGCGTCCATATTAATCCACTCTTAGCAGCACTAGGAGTACTTCAGTCTTTGATGTTCCAGTATTCTGTCTATGATGGTTCCTTCTGTTCATGGGTCTTGAGATTTCTTATATTGACGATGTTAGCTCAAAGAAAGTTCATCGGAGATAGTACGACCTCATGTCATTGCGAGAGTTCTATGTATTCATTTCATTTATGCATTGCGTGCATATTCATATGCACATTGACCCGTGACCAGAAGGCGTTATATACACACTGTTATATTATTATATATGGATCGGGTCGTACGTTCCTCGGCACTATTATATTATTATATATGGATCGGGTCGTACGTTTCTCGGCACTATTATATTATTATATATGGATCGGGCCGTACGTTCCTCGGCACTATTATATGATATATGGATCGAGTTGTACGTTCCACAGCACTATCAGTTAAACTATGACCTATATATACATGAGCATGATTATCACTGAGAGCATGCATATTATACAGATACTTACAGATACTAGTTCATACAAATACATGCAGATAGCCATTTCAGTGTATGAGTTCAGACTTTATTCATGATTCTCATATATATACGTGTTATTCTTTTGCCTTCCATACTCAGTACATTATCTGTACTGTCTCCCCGTTGCTCGAGGGGCTGCGTTCATGCTCGCAGGTTCAGGTAGACTGACAGGTGGTCCAGCTTAGTGGGACTTCCATTCAGCAGTGGTCAGTACGCTCCATTGATCTGGAGTTGCAGTCTATTTTGGTATGCTAGCCCTTTTGAGATGTATAGGCATATGGGTATGACGGGGCCCTGTCCCGTGCTTTCTATAACTTTCATTCCAGTAGAGGTCTGTAGACAGTTGTATGTATTAGTCAGATGATGTAACCTTATCAGCTCCCATTCTTTTGTGTACAGTATATGTAGCGGCCTAGCTGGCTTGCACTGTTCTTCAGTATGTATGTGTGTATACAGATTGTACAGAGTGTTTGATGTTTCCTTTTTATGAGATCAGTTTATGCCATTTATGGGCCCTTGATGTTCAATATGGTTCAAATATGTGTTTAGGGGTGTTTGGTCGC